>NW_020654466.1:664842-674386 GCF_003589595.1 Hyposmocoma kahamanoa
TATTTTCTTTTTCAACCTTATGTCGTTAATATATCTACTGGGTCAATCGAGTTTTGCCGTCACTTAGCTGTCACTAAATTTTGAAATAAAATTATAAAATTGAATTAGACTTTTATAAATAATAAAAAAATACTGCAACTTGTCTGTACTTAATCTAAATAGAATCGCTAATGCTCAATTTACAATTAAAATTCGGGAATACTCAAGCATCCAATAAATATGCCACACGTAGCGTCGATTTCTGCCGCCCGTGGCCAACCTTAAATTAGTTGGCCCTATTATGTGGTCTATGGTTGGCCCCTTTGTTTTCACAATTACGAAAGTACATATTTCGTTCGGGCAGGCTCGGCTTGGTTGTGTTTTTATGTTCGCCTGCCATCGCCACCTTTGTGTTGTTCAGGATATTGTTTTTTTTTCAAATAGTGGAATTTATTTTCTAATTTAGTTCGCTCGCTGCCATGGCCCCGCCCTATGCGTCTTTTGCATTACGTCACTGGGTTATACCTTGGGGATGCAATGTAGTAGGTTTTCACTCTAGATCTTTTACATAACAACGATATTGGAGTTATTTCACTTAATTGTCAAGCAGAAGAAGAAAAGATAAAGGAAAAAAGATTTTCTTTTTACGATTCCAAGTAACGGGACAAACAAGCCTGGTGGTCAGCGACACGCCTGTCCATAACAGTTGCAGTGCCACTCAAAGCTTTTAATCGCAAAGATCTTAGGGGCACTGCCACTGTGCCCGTCACCCTGAGACAAATTAACAAGTCCCATGTGCCTGTAATTTCACCAGTACCTTCCCTTCGAATCCAGAACGCAGTAAAGCTAGCTTTACTGTTAAAATCACTCAGATATAATGCCAAGAAAAGTGAGCTGCTAGTTTTCAAGGCGGGGACGAAAACGTATAACACTGTTCCACCAGTTACACAAGATGGTGCTCCTCTCGAGCAAATGAAGCAGTTTAAATACCTGGGTCACTGGGTGACTGATGCGCTCACAGATAACTTAGAGCTGGATAGGGAGCGCAGGGCATTGACGGTGAGGTGCAATGAAGTCAAATTAACTCTTTTTAAGGCCTACAGCCAGACACTGTACATCTGCGGCCTGTGGGTTAATTATACGCAGAAATCCTTCAATGCCCTAAAGGTCCAGTATAATAACACCTTTAGAATGCTGTTACGGCTGCCCCCGTTCTGTAGTGCGTCCGGCATGTGTGCGGGACGCGCGTAACGACGGTTTTGACGCAGTTGTACGGAAACGCATTTCGTCGACCATGAGCAGGATGCGTGGCAGCGGTAACAGCCTTCTGAACACCATATCGAAGGATGTAGCGTGTCCGATATAGTGCCATTGGACCAGAATTCATGTCACCAAGAAGGGTTGGTGACATGAATTCTAATTCCGCATACTTATTGTTAATTTCTATTATTTATTTTTAAGTATTTCTATTTTAGTTATTTTATTAAGTGTACTTGGTACTTGGTACTTGGTGCAACGGGCTGGTATCCGCAACTCGACGACAAAGCGCCTATTTTGCGTGTGGTTTATTAAGTGTAATTTACTAACATATTCCTAAGTTTTTAATTGTTACTAACAAAGTGGATCAATGATTTTAAATAAATTATTATTATTTTTATAAAATGTTCATGATTTGTCGAAAACTTTTTGGGACAATATGAAACATTTTGTAGAGATTTACGTCTCTATAAAAAAGGTACTTTTGTGATTTTTCTCTCCCAATTTCGCACTTCTTCGCCGGCCTTCGCGCCACTCCTATGGCGAACGCGGGAATCGCAAATGCATAAGCATTTCTTATTCATTCTTTATAACAACTTTATTAATAATTATTAATACAAAGATCGAACACTCAGAAAAAACACTCAGAAAAAATTCCTTCGATCCGGTCGGATTCGAACCGACGTCTTCTTGCACACCGTGCCAGACGCTATACCAACTAAGCCACGGAACGAACCAACGGACCTCACGAATTTCTCTATGTGCTTGCGTCGTGTCTTTGTACTTGGTCTTTCAACGACTTTTCCGTTGGTTCGTTCCGTGGAACGAACAAAAATAATCAAAAATAATTGAATATCAATTCAATAAAAATTTAATTAACACAGTGAATAGCGACATCTCTCGCCAGGACTGGTAGCTGTAAAGGTGCTAACTGGGTGATAAATCTGTAATAGATTTCTCATAGATGGCGTACGACTAAAAAGTCGTTGAAAGACCAAGTACAAAGACACGACGCAAGCACATAGAGAAATTCGTGAGGTCCGTTGGTTCGTTCCGTGGCTTAGTTGGTATAGCGTCTGGCACGGTATGCAAGAAGACGTCGGTTCGAATCCGACCGGATTGAAGGAATTTTTTCTGAGTGTTTTTTCTGAGTGTTCGATCTTTTTCTATTAATAATTATAACAAACTAGTGGAGTAATTTCACAAAAAAATAATTGAATATCAATTCAATAAAAATTTAATTAATTAATATTATGTTCCAGTTATTCAGCAAAAGGCGATGCGGTGTGAAGGATATAGACCGTTCTTTGACACGACATCGTAGATATATTCTCGTCCAAGGATGGAAGAAGAAAACTATAACTTACAGGTGATGTAAAACACTGTTCAAATGTTTTTACAGCGCTTTTGGACTTGTATTAAATGTCTTTGACAGCATTTACTCATCATCATATCAGCCAGAACACGTCCACTGCTGAACATAGGCAGATTTCCCCCAAATATTTCCAGACTAGTCGATCGGACGCGGCGTACATCCAACGGTTACCCGCCGCCTTTACCAGGTCATCCGTCCATCTAGAAGGGGGCCGTCCCACTGCCAGAAACGCCCGGCAATTGCTCGATCCGTAGCTCGTTGAGTGACATTGAGCTTTTTTATGAAGATAGTAATTTACTCATTAAAGAGAATATTGAGCCTTACTGTCGACTACGCATGGCATTTCATTTTCACCTTTATGCAACATCCTTCATTTTTGTTTGGACTTAATACTGAATATTGGTTTTCTTTCGGTACATCTAATTCCCTCCATTCTTCTCCAGCACCACATGTCAAAGGCTTCCAATCGTTTATAGAATAGTTATACACAAATACTGAAGTTATAATTATTATTGTAATTTTATCGATAAGTAGTTACCGATAGTCAATACGACACAATGAGTGTTTTATTAATTCTATTTTTTATCATTTGAAAACAACCCGTTGTTGTTTTCGATGAACATTTACTACTTATCTTAATTATTAATGACTATTATATATTCTATTATTTGCGATTAAAATATATGTTCAGACTAGATTATAATTCGTATTGTAGTGATCATACGCCAAGTGTTTTTATCACATGAAACATTGAAAAGTAATGAAAATAAACAAGAAAGTGCTAAATTAATATCCAGTGAATATTGCAATGGGATAAGGAGAGCCAAATAGCTCTCATTACCCGCGTAACATCATAATTGAAAAAGGAATAAAACAGTAAAAACATTTCTATTTTTATTGTGATTTTTAGAAGTTATGCTCATGAGCATAACTTCTAAAAATTGATAGATATGGTGACATAGCTAGTGTAAATACAATGTAGTATCTATGCATTTTAATGCTTGCCTGGGATAATGAAATTTCGCAATTTTTTTAAAGCGCGGTGCGAAAAACATACAACCATCTCATACGACTAAACGCGGTGTTCTACGGGGGCTACCACGGAACTCGAACCTTGTCGAACGTTAACGAAGACATAGGAGTGCCGTTTGTACAAATACGAGCATTGAGAAAGTCCAGTTTAACACCGCTTTACCCGCGGGCTCACAATACCCCACGTTCCCCTATTGTGTGTTTGTCTCAAACAATGTAATGTGGTTGTAGAAAAAGAAAAAACAAAAATGAAAACGAATATTTTTAGCAATTGCCATCAACTCATCATACTGTATTTTCGTTATCGCTCTTCTCATTCTCGCGACGAAAATACAAAAAACATTAAAAAACAGAAAAGAATACCATATCACTTTAGTTTATTTTACCGCCTTTTTTCTATTTAAAAAAAGTAAGCGGACCAGGTAGGTATTTTAGTTGACTGTACGAGTTTTTCTTTTGCCCGTTTACATACTTAGTTCCTTAGAATAATAACGCATAGAAACCTAGCCCGCACACGCTAAGTGAGGCAAATTGAAGCGCGCCCAATGGGTCTACACGAGCGGGCGGGCCTTCAGTGCTCAAGGTCAACTTGCACCGCGAACAGATCAAGAATTTTAGCTAAAAATGACGAAATGTGCGGTAAATGAGTGTAAAAATACGTCAGACAAACATAAAATAGATACTAACATCACATTCCACAAGGAAGTAACGCGTTTCAACTTGTATTTTTATATAAATATTCACTAAAACCGAAAATTAACCTACTACTAAAACTAGCCTACATTAATTTGATTTTTGCTTCACTTGTGACAGTTCGTTTGATATGAAACTATCATTCTATGCGTTATTATTCTAAGCTTAGTTCATTATTAGTAGATAAATTTAAAAGTTTAGAGCATCGGTTAGTAACCGATTTTCATACTTTTAAACTACAGTTATTTCCCAAACATGCTACTAATATTGTATTGAAACTATGTAAACTGGCAAAAGAAAAACTCATACAGTCAACTGTCCAGTGTGGTACACACAGCGTGCATCGCGGAACACTCGGGTTGCACACCAAGGGTTGTCGCATGCGCCATTCTTTATAGAATTTAAACGTTCTCCCTGTGTTTAGAAAATGATGTCAAATAGTAAACGTGTTTATTGTAGTTTACGGTGGTTTGAACTAGTGTGCCTCAAATTCAGAATTGTTCAGCATTTCATTTCTATTTCATAATCATGCGCCCATAATCGAGACACCAATCCGGGATGCGGGTACAAAAATATCAATACATACCTAAATACCTTCGTGGTCGAACGGTTACTACGCTGGCCTACCACACAGGTTAAATTTCCAGGCCGGAAAATTATATTTCCAGGAATATTTGTATAGTCTACATTTATTTCTCTCGTGAGTTAGGGCTTTGTGGTTGTTTTTGTGTGTGTCCATGGCACCCGCGATATAGGGTATTTCCTACTGCAGGGGCTATGAGTGTATCCGTTATTATTATTACTTAATAAATGTTATTTCACTATATAGTACGAAAATACTGTGATGAACACCGTAATTTTTTTCAAATTATGTGTACAACCTGTAGATACAACTAAAATAGTAATGTGACAACCCTGCGCTCCGAGTGAAGTGTAGGCATTCATTGGTGCGCAAAACAAGAAGTTACCCTACTTCTGTTATTGTACTATGGCTATTATGATCACTTTTGTTCGCTTGTAATGATTGCTTGTAATAAATTGCAGAATAATGAACGGAACAATAAATTTCGACAAGTTACACGTCCAGGAACGCATGGCTAAGGCACTCGCGATGTGGGCGCCGCACGGAAATCTCGACTTCGTGATGGTGGATGACGGACCGGCCGATATTCGGGTGTCGTTTGTGAACCAGGATCATGGTGATGGGTGAGTTATCTTATATGGTTATCATGCCAGACAGCCACGCAGAGGTCTCAGGTTCCATTTCCGGATCGGGAGAAATATTTGTATGGCCGATATTTATTTCTCCCGTGAGTTTCCGTGTAATTTGTGGTTGTCTATGTGTGTGTCCATGGCACCCGTGACACAGGATTTTCCCTAGTGCAGGGCTTGAGTGTGTGCGTTATTATTATTACATCTACTTTGGACTCTCTATCTATCTGTTTACAGTAGTGTAACCAATGGCGTATTTACCCTAAGGCCCAGTAGGCCCGGGCCTAGGGCGGCCAATCGTGTGACAAGAAATTCATTGATGATGACATTGACTTACAATTATATGGACGTCGGGTCCGCGCTAAAAAGTGTCCGAACTTATAGGGCGTTAAAATCGTATACAGAGCGTCATTCACGCTCTAGTCTTCGTTTGTTCGACTGACAGCGAAGCAAGCAAAATTAGACAGTACTGCGATGACATTACAATTTAAATTCAACGTTTTAGCTTTTTCATATTCCTTTACATGTCACTACGTTTAAATAGGTTGACTTGGGACATTTTTTTCGTGGTTTTCGTATTAGACCCGTCGTCCATTTATTTGTAAGACAATGGATGATGACAAGAAATAACTCAAAGTACCGAAATATTGTAAAGGTTCACGCACATTATGGCGGACCGCACTGCACCGCATCGTTTAACAATAACCTTCCTAAATCACTTTACTACATTTTATGTATAAAATATAAATATGTTACATACATATGTATATATATAATGTAATTTATAATCACTACATATTATCACTACCGCGACTGTCTGTCTGTCTTGGTCGCGATAAACTCAAAAACTACTGAACGGATTTTCATGCGGTTTCCACCAACAGACAGAGTGCAGCTATTATAGTTAATTAAATTTCTGAATTCATTTCGATAAAAGTTGGCAATAAAGTAAATTCATTACGTAGTCTACCAGTATATGATGAGTGCTGAGAAAGGGGCGGCTGGTACTGACTACATGGCCTGTTGCCTAGAGTGGCCAAGACTGTAAATCCGCCACTGGCTTAGCACTACAGTGCGTGACTTGCTCGAAAAAATAGAATAGAGAATCTCGCGCTTTATGTCGCTCTCGCACCTTGTGCTAGCCCTGCAGCTCGTGTCAATTACATTTTCACCTCACTAGCTCGAAAAGGCTTTCTTTCTCATTAGAAATCTGCGAGCAAAAGCGTATGAACTTCGATCTTGACGACGGACTGTGGTGCACTTAAGTTTTTCTTTCGTTGAAAAAAAAACATAATGACACATTCAACTACGCGATTTGTCGTACATTATTTATGTAATATAAATATAAGTGAAGCGAAAAGTTGTGTGTTTCGCTCGGCAGCAACGTTGTTTTGCGTCTCGTGCCTTGAATGATATTCTGTTCTTACACTCCATCGCTTGCTCAGGTAACAAATTAGACAATTGGTGGGCAAACCTTGTTTGATTAGGGGCCAGAAAACATGAAATTTCACAGGGGGCCAGAATTTAAAAAATAAAAATCAATTGGAAATAATTGAATTAGTGTAGTGTTATGTTATTTTGTGTGTCGATACCGATATAATAATAATAACGCACACACTCAATATAGCCCCGCACTAGGGAAACCCTGTGTCGCGGATGCCATGGACACACACATAGACAACCACAAATTACACCCAAACTCACGAGAGAAATAATTGTAGGCCATACAACTATTTCTCTCGGCCCGGGAATCGAACCTGGGACCTCTGCGTGGCAGTCCGGCATGGTAACCGTTCGGCCACGGAGGCAGTTATAATATATAATCAAAATACATTTTCAAGTGCCATACACTCCTACTTTAGAAGGGACATTGGCGGATCGGATTAATGCCCTACGCGGGCGATACTTTGCCCTTCACTGATTTAATCCATGATAGTTTAAGTGCTAATTACCCAATTATAATCACTTTGAAATAAACAATAGGTAATAATAGTTTTTAAAAGCAGAATTTTCAAAACTAAGTCTTTAAAACTTTAATTTTGGCATGTCAGTTTTTTCGTATAGGCATTTCAGACATCTGGCATCCTAGTTCGACTTTAACGAAGAAAACATATTCTAAATATAATTAAAAATATTTTGTACCTGTAGGTTTCCTTTTGACGGCCCTGGCCGGGTGGTGGCTCACGCGTTCCCCCCTCCGTATGGAGCCATGCACTTCGACAACGAAGAAATCTGGGGAGACAACCCTGAAGGTATTTTATAGCCATATCCAAAATTTCTCAAAATTCAAATTTCTTCATTGTTGAGGATGCGGTATGCGTTTTGATTTACAGGGGACGACGATGACATCACAGATTTCTTCGCAGTCGCAGTGCACGAGATTGGCCACGCGTTAGGACTGTCTCACTCTAACGTCACAGAGTCAGTCATGTATCCCTATTATCAGGTTCCTGTTGAAAAGCTGGGCATTGACGACATTTTAGGGATGCAGGAATTATATTGTAAGTACTTTTCTTTGTTTTTCTCGAGGAGCGACTTTTAGTACAAAACGTCTACTTTCAACTATTCAGACGAAAGAAGGGAGAAATAAATGTGGCGAAAAGATAAAAATATCACTCGTTCAAATCGATACCGGCACGAAAAGTCTACTTTTGAAAAATGACCAATAAAGTTTATTTTAGTGACAGTGTTGTTTTTAATGTGCGATGTAATACACTTGGAATAAAAAACACAAAATAAGTTAAATTATAGCTGTTAAAAGCCAAAAATAAAGCTCTTCAACAAACAAGGTCCGCTAGTTCGTTCCATGGCTTAGTTGACATATCGTTTGGGACGGTTTGCTGGAAGACGTTGGTTCGAATCCAGCCGAACCTAGGATGTTTTTCTAAGTATTGGATCTTTGTATTAATAATTATAACAAATTAGTGGAGTAATTTCACAAAAATAATTGAATATCATGGTGGTCAACATCGTAATATTCAATAAAAAACAAAAAATTACAATTACTTAAATTATATTTATTACCAAAATGGTCTCCACTCAGCTTTTGTAACGAGTCGTTGGAAAATGCCTAGTTACACTGGTTTTCAGCGAAGCCGGTTAAAAAACAAAGGTGATGTCACTTCGTCCAAATCAAAAGTAGAAAAAGAATAAAATATTCAATAAACTTAACTAAATTAAGATAAAAAATAGTAATTGCAAACCGGCGAAGTTTCTGTGAATCCTCTGACACGATACATTTTGTTCTTCCGGCGGCAATGCCAATTCTATTATTTTATGCCAATATAAAAGAGCAACAAAGCGTGGATCCATCACAGACGAGCGATTGCATTCTGAATATTGAGGCTATCCGTCTTGTAAACGCATGAAAATGCATCGAGTGAACATCCCGCTGTCTATCCGATTATAATCGAATACTTTAAAAAACGTGCAGGACAATGCCGTGTGAACCAAGGCTTTGGTACATAATTTGAGGATGATAACAGAAAGGACTTGGTTGTCTTCCGTAGGTTCACCGTGTTACACGTTGACATAAATGTATTTATAGAATTTAATTTAATGTAGATAGTTGTAGGTTGTTCCCCTTGTTTCTACTACTTAGCACACAAGATTGTAACTAACAAATAATTAATTCTTCTGAGAATAAGGGTCAACTCACACTGGCGTAGAGTCGAAGCGTCGCGACGCGTCATGTTTTTCGCCTATAGCATATACATCTCTATTTTCCCATTATTAAGGTACAAATTTGTGTTATGCAAATATGGAGTCAAGCGCCGATGCGCATCGCCGTGCGTTACTTCAGCGCATCGAGGCGTTAGACGCCGACCACACTGTGATCCGGGTGCACCAATGCGAGTGTCGTCGCGCGTCGCCAGGCGTTGTAGTTGAAAAACACGACGCGACGCGACGCTTCGACTTAGCGCCAGTGTGAGTTGAGCCTAAATGAATTTGAATTATGATAATGAATCCAAACATCGAACACACAGAAAAATTTCG
>NW_020654466.1:689386-760477 GCF_003589595.1 Hyposmocoma kahamanoa
CGCCGCGTCGGCGCCGCGCAGGATGCGCGCGTGCGCGCCCGCCACCACCATGAGCGGCACGATGCAGTCGTTGCGCGACTTGTAGCGCGGCGGCGGGTGCGCCAGCAGCGTCCCGCCGCGCTGCACCAGCTCGCACTCCAGGTTGGTGCGCACCAGCGACGCCACGAACGTGAAGATGGCCGCGGGCGACGAGCCGATCTTCATCTTCAGCTTGCCGCTGGCCGTGGCCGTCATGTCCTCCATCGCCTTGCCCATCGCCTTCGACAGCTTGCTGGAGGGCTGCGGGGAGGAAGAGCGTTGCGTTCCGGTCGAGCGGCTCGCGACCACCGCTGCGCGCGCGGTCGACACTCACGGGCAACGGCTGTTCTCGCTCCAGCATGTCCTGCACTTGAGCGGCCAGGACGTCGTGGGCGGCCGGCGCGGTCGGTCGCGGCACCCGCGGCCCGTTGGGCGCCAGTGGCAGCACGCTGCGAGACGGAAGCGACCGTTAACCACGCGAACGTCACGCGACTCAAATACGTTCTGAAGATGCGTCGAAAAGGACCTGTTGGCCAGCTGCCTGCAGACGGGACAGAGGTACTCCCCGCGGTCGACGTGCAGGTTGTGCGGGCGCTGCGGCGCGGCCAGCGAGCGCAGGTAGGCCTGCAGGCAGCGCAGGTGCAGGTGGTGTCCGCACGACTGCACGTGCACGCCGCCTTCCCAGCCCACGCTCACGCCCAGCAGCCACGACTCCTGAGGAGATGAGGGCTTTTCATTTCACTTTTCAAGTTACGTCCTAAACTAAAACAGATAACTAATACAAAAAACAATTTAATCACAGCAAATTTTAAAGTATCGTTGACACTTTTTGTGAAATAACTGTACCAGTTTTGTTACGATTATTAATACAAAAATGGAATGCACAGCTAAATTCCTTCGGTCCGGTGGGACTTCAACACACGATCGTACTGCACCGTAGCAATTGGTCAAATTGCCGATGTGTCGAAATTCTCCTATGTGTTTTTGTAATACACCATTGTACTGACTTTCGGCATTCATCGCCGCTTGTGACATCTAGTGAGAGATTTATAAAATAAAAATCAACGGTAAGATACGGTGCAGCACGGTTTTATTTTATGCATGATTGAATGTTTACCTTCTTGAAATATTGGTTATTTTATAGTACATACATAAGACATTAAACATATGAAATACCTTATGAAATAATGAATTAAACAGTAATGTGATAAAGCAAAAAACCAAAACACAACGTGACAAAAATATTTAGACCATATTTAAATGAGATAACAAAGTTGCAAAGGAACGTTTTGACAAGAGACCTCTTTTCGTGTTGACATAGTATACGCTCAGGGGCGGAGGGGGGAGGCTCACCATGTCGAAGTGCTGGTAGAAGTCGTCGTGCAGGCGGTAGTGGTGCGCGGCGGCCGTGGTGTCGTGCTGCTGCGCCAGGCGCGCGCGCTCGGCCTCGGACAGCGCCAGGCGCGCGTCGCCGCTGCCCGCCCAGCGCCGGTGGCCCAGCACCGACGTCGACTGCGACACGACACTCATTTGCTTACCTCGACAGCGGCGCCGTCTCATTCGTAGCCGCTCAGTACGGTTATAAAAACGCATGTGATCATACGTCAAAAGTGATTTTATTACAAGAAAGTCATAAAATCGTAGTACAGACTCTGCTTTATCGCTAAAATTAGTTATCTTTAATATTCCTAGAATCTCCTCCCGTACCAAAAATACATTTTATTGTTGCCCTTGTTCTACAAAAAACGCCAAAAACACGTTTATTCGACCCTCGTGTAAGTACTATAATGAGAAATTGAAAGACCTCGACATTTTTTCGTTATCATTGATGAGTTACAAGAAAAAATGGGAGATATTATATTTGACACAGGACCCCATGAATAAACTAAAACCTCTGTGACAACCAGTTTAATTACTGTCTACAATATATCGTTTTATTTATTTTATAATAAATGTCAAAAATTCTTTTCATTTTAGATACGTGTCTATTGCACAAACTCATATTTTGTAATACTTCTACGTATTTACTGGAACAACCTAGTTTTTTTAATAAATTAATATATTTTTTGTAAGATTTGTATAAGACTGTATTTATTTTATTAATAATAAATAATAAAATTAATTACTTTTCGTTTATTTATATTATTCAGAAAAATATTAAATTTATAACTCTCCTATTTAAACATAAAAAAGGTATTAGTAATTCTAACAGTTTAGCTAAGTTACGACCAGGGTTGTTGCGAATACCAGTCCATCCGCGGAAGATCCATAATGGAGCGCGTAATCGTTCCGAAATATCAGGAAAATAAAAAGAAATCATGGTAAGAAACCTGTTATTAGTGATAATCATTTTGTAAATAACCACGCAAGTTACTACTAATTCTATTCTCAGAATAAACCTCCCTTTGAAAAGTTGTAGATATGGCCTTATTTCATATCGTACCGAATTGTGCGTTTAATTCAGTCAGAATAGAGCAAGTTGAAATATAATAACTACCGATACTTGACGACCTTTTTGACCTACAACACTTTGCACCGTAGTTGGCGAATGAAGGGGCCACGGATTCGATTCCCGAAATTTCCAAATGTTAATATTTTACAACACTATTATCATAAAATGTTTTAGACCAGAGAACGTTAAAAAAAGGAAAGGTTGCTACAATAGACAAGTTATATACTTGATGGTATGTAGTAATTACTTTTGAATTGAAAAATTATTGGGGACGCCCAAAATATACGGAAACTCACCTGCAAAAGCACCACAAGCCCAATAGGATCCTGCGCACTAGTAGGCGCAGTGGTATTACAAATAACACAGTCATAGTCCTTTTCAACGGCCTCCTCTTCCTCCCACTCCATGCCGCCCCCCTCCGAGCCGTCCATGCTCTGCATGGCGGACATAAACTGCTGTTGTCGTCTTTGGAATTCACGCATCAGTTGCTGCTGTCGTTCTTTGGCGCGGCGTGAGCGTTCTTCTTTTTCTCTTCTTTCCCTTTACAAGAAATAAGACTTATTGACTCAAACTTCAACACTGCGACTAAAACATATGTGTAATTGGAATGAAATACACATTTGTGCTTCTCGACAACTATATTACAACATAAAGTGATTAGGTTAGGCATCTTTTGGACGAGTTAAATGACGTAGTAATTCATAATTTGAATAAGCGCTTTTTAATTTACTTTTCGGATCTTTTAATGCTACCCATTTATTAATAGGTACACTCCCGCAAACGTCTTGTTTATAGTGGTCCTCCTACCGACCATTAGGTTATACGAGAAAGGCTTTGTAACCTGTGCAAGCAAGACTGCACAGGGACCTTATCAGTCAGATTCTGTTTTCAGATAAACTGGTTTACACAGACTTCATTCGGTTCTCTAAAAGGCTATTTATTGCCTTGGGTGAGCTGCCCAGGGTGTACGTACAGCGCCCTCCATATTGTTGAAATTGGTGCCGAAGCTGTTGGCACGCCCACTTCCCGTTATTAACAGACAGTCTGTTCCTTTCTACATAAGTTTTGATTGTAGTGACCCTCCCTACCGACCCTTAGGGTATACGAGAAGGGTACTATACCCTGTGCAAGCAAAGGGACCTTCTCAGTTGTTATATTATTAAAGAGTCAATAATTCTATTTAATGACGAACAGTCTTACCGAGCCCGCTGTTCGGCCTGCCGTTCTCTCTGGTGGGGCCATAGCGAATGCCGCACGTGACCAATGGCCGCCGCGCAGCGCGCGTCCAGTCTTGCCAGTTTGCGAAGTACTTGGCCGATGAAGTGTGGACCGTCACCTGCGTACAAATCATTTCAATCGTTACCATTATAGCATCAAATCAGTTGGTAGTTCGGTGGGAGAAGTCTGTGGTTTTAATTTACAACTTACGTAGCAATATAATATGTTATCTCGCTAAGGGTGATGGGAAACGTGTTTCCCATATCGTAATGAAACTTTTATACAAGCGATGGGTTGAACAAGTCGTGCACCTGGTGGTAAGCGACACGCCTATCTATAACAGATGCAGTGCTACTCAGAGCTTTAAATCGTCAAGATCTTAGGGTCACTGCGCCTGTCACTCTGATACTTAAGTTGACAAGTCCCACGTGATTGCGATTTCACAAACACCCGTTATATACCTTTCAAAACCGGAACACAGTTATGCTCTCAACATTACTTGGTGGCTGAAATAGGTAGGTGGCCGTGCCCTTACCTATTTCCCTGGACGACCTCTTTCAGAAGGAACCCTACTGCATATGGAAGGAGGTTCACAACTTGTTGAAAATATGTAAAGTCGCCAATTATTAATTCGGCGTAGGTGACCGCGACGGGATGACGATAAGAACCAACTGACTCTTGCTTACCAATAGGCTCCTGTGTGACTGGAGCAGGCTCATCCAGCGAGAAAGAATCCAAACGTCCCGACAGTTGAGAATGCAACTTGAGTAGAAGTGAGATGATCGATTCGTTCACCGGTATGGACTCATCCGCGCGCTGTGTGTGGAGTTCCACCTTCAAATGAGAATTTACTTTTGTTAACACATGTTTAAGAGTAAAAGGATGAAAAAATCCAGTCTCTTCATTATTGTTTTCGTCTGTCCCTACTTAAATTACATATGTCCTTTGCCGGACTATATAGTAGGAAAGTAGCGAATAAAGCATATTAATAACGCACACACTCAACATAGCCCCGCACTAGGGAAACCCTGTGTCGCGGGTGCCGTGGACACACACATAGACAAACACAAATTACACCCAAACTCACGAGAGAGATAAATGTAGGCCATACAAATATTTCTCTCGGCCTGGGAATCGAACCTGGGACCTTTGCGTGACAGGCAGGCATGGTAACCGTTTGGCCACGGAGGCAGTTATGTATCATAGTGAAGTAGTTCAATTAGGTACGGACAACGGCACATCACACTATACATTTTTGTTCGAAAATCGCTTCCAGTGCAACGGAATTAGATACGTCAATAGGTAGCTTGATATGCTGGCGTGTGTACATTATACCATAGACCAACAATTCAAAACGACTGCAAATCGCTATACAAGACAGCGTAGTCGGATACTATTGTTACACCAGATGTCGCGACGAGCATCAAATAGCTATTATTAGTAAGTGATTTGTTTTAGATTGACGAACAACAATATAATAAAACTGCTCCAATTTCTAGTGATAACAAACAAAACAACTATATGGCGCTTATTTCCTTAAAAAAATAAGCTGCCGGCAATTCTTTTATTTTGTTTAAGATTAGCGCCATCTACCCATATTAGCAAGCGGTAATTTATATATTAGCTTGTAACACACAATGCCAGCTTAGCTCTTGGTCAACATTTGAATAATATTACATGGAAAAAAAAATGATTGACAATTTTATATGAAAGAGGAATTGATATTCACGGTCATTTACATAATATAAACTATTTCCAGGCTATCGATCAGCGCCATATATACCGCTGTGTTTCTAACAATTTACTAATTATTTTTAAACTATAATGTCAAAGTGACATTTTGTACATAAATGATGAAAAGTAACACGGGCAGAAGAGAAATTTTGTTTTTGTTTTAATTTGAAGAGTATTACCAAAAAAGCGTGTTATAATATAAGACGGGATTTTGACCTTTTCTAGAGTTACGATCTGTAGTACCTATGGAGATCAGCAATACTCTTGAGTAATTGCTCCATGAGAGGTGAAGAGTAAGGAATATAAGTCGCAAAGAACCTGTGTGTCAGGCGAAGGTTTGACGTCTTCTTCGGGTGCGGGCAAAGCGGGTGTCCTAGAGGGCGACTGACTCGTCTGTTGGCGAAGCGTCATCACTGCACCCCAGTCTGGTTCCATTGCTGTAATTATTAATAAAGTCTTTGAGTTAGAAATTTACCTGTTCTATTTAAGAGCATTGCACTTATCGGTGTAGCCCCCGTAGCATGCCGCAGCGATAAAGCTATAATATTTTTTTATTTAGCTGTCAAATTCGAGTGATAAAATTTAACACGACCAATGGGTGCAAAAGAATATCGCAGTGCCAAACATGGCCGCAAGGTCACAGCTGATTTTAAAACATTTTGACAGTTCTGTACAGTAATTTTATCAACGTAAGTCCGTAAGTCGATCAGCTATAGACAGTAGACAAACATTATAATCGCTTGCATTTAAAGATCGAAGTTGGAATTCTTAGCATTCAATTTTTTAAATTCGATTGCTTTTGTAATACTGTCGTCTTACTAATCCTGAAAACGTATGGTTCTTAATTTTTTCACATAGACAATTGCTGTCAGTCCGCCATATTGTTTATCTATTCGGCCTTGTTTAAATAATCTTTAGAACGTTACCGTATTCGATAGTCACGATGGGCGGGGTATCAGGTTCAGCATCAGAGGTCAAGGCGATCTGCAGGTCAGATTCCATATCTGCATCCGGCAACGCCAGGGCTTGGGTATCGGCGCCCTGTGAATCATCGACATCTTTCTGTTATCGTTCAAGTGTAACTTGAATTTGGACTTTATCTCAAAAAAAAAAAATTAATGCAATATATTGGAATGTGTGATGACGGGTGTGAGTAAAGCGAAAACCGAGTAGTGGTCAAGAAGCAGGTACAGAAATACGGGACGTAATACGCAGTAAGATTGGTGGAAGACATCGTCAAAGTTGCAGGTCGTAGATCGATGAGAAGAGCGCAAGATTGAACAGCGCGTGGTTGGCATAAGCTACGATCGGCTTTTACTCGGTTGTGGATAAAGGAGGGTAGGTCGAGACGAGGTGATTTATGTATCCAAATATTTTTTAACTATGACGCTAATGTAGTACCTCGAGAGCTCGTATTTGTGGCGCGTCACCACCTGCGTCAGACTGGTCATCGGGCATCGAGTCTCCACGTACCACCTGGATAAAAACGAACTAAGTAACGCCTATCCTGAGTTTGAAATATTGAATTGAATACTAGACGGGTTCGGTTTTATCGCGACAGGTGGCGGCAGGCGTTATCTAGCCGCGCGCCACCTGTCGTGACGACAGCGCAACTCTGTCATTTGCTTGAAAATGGCGTCGACCAATTACTGTGTGTAGAAATAATAAAGTTTTGGAAGTAGTATTTTTGGGCAAGTGATAGAATAAAGGCGGGGGACTCACGTATTGCGCGGCCAGCGAGACCTGCAGCGGCGGCGGCACGGCCAGCGCCGTGCTGGGCTGCGGCGCGGGCGGCGCGGGCGCGGGCAGCGGGCCGGGCGGCGCGGCGGCGGGCGGCTCCCACTCCGTGTCGCTGTCCGAGTGGTAGGTGGCGGGGTACACGTGCTGCGGGTCGTGCTTGGGCGCGTAGGGCGGCACCGAGGCCACGAAGGTGCGCGCGTTGTCGCACACGGCCGAGCCCGCGAAGGCGCCCAGCAGCGGCACGCCGGCCACGCACGGCGACGAGCGCGAGCCGCCCTCGCCGCCGGCCACGCACACGTCGCGCTGCGGGGACGAAGCGAGGTCAGCGCTGCCTTGGGCAGCCTTGTGGAGGCCCGTGCCTATCCCACGTTAAGGCCGCCTTACCGGCCGTCACTTCCATACTGCTCCTTTCCCCTTATATACCTCCTCATTCGTACCTATCACTCCTCCCGTCACTAACATTCTTCCTAATCTATTACTCCTCATCGTTTCCGTCTCTGGCGCCACTTTCAAACTTCCCTCGATGTACATATTCTTCATCTTATCCTTTCTCGTCCCTCCACCGCACATCCATCTCGACATTTGTTTCTGATTTGTTCTCATAAAGCTTACTTTAGGTTAATTAGATCACCACATACGATGCTCGATGATGGATCCCAAAGTAAGTAACTAAACCACTTGTATTATGGAAATCACAAACGACGACGATACCACGAACAGAGAACCGTTGCATAAGCTACTCGAGCACGGAGGCCGTCACAATGACTGACTCCCAAGTGTCTACTGGAGGAGAACTCACGTTGTGCTGCTTGGCCCTTTCGTGCGCCAGCTCGGCGGCCACGTCCAGCAGGTAGACGGCCAGCGCCAGCACGTGGTCTGGCGGCGCGTGCGGCGCCGTGGCCTCGGGCTGCCGCTGGCGCCGGTGCACGCCGCGGTGCAGCACGGCCAGCAGCGCGCCGTGCAGCACGCCTGCGAGCGAGTGAGGTCAGTCGCGGCACTGGCGCGGCCACAAGCCAGTCCAAGGACACGCACCTGAAGCGCAGATGCCTCTGGGGTCGCCGGCGCCCGGCGGCGCGGCCGACGCGGGTCGCAGCGGCGGCCACAGCGCGCCGGACGCCGACGCGGTGCCGTCACTGGTGCTCGCGCCGTCCGAGCCCCCGCTCGACGACGTACCCTCCGACTTTTGTTTCTCGCGGACGCTAAAAGGCAGCCACGTTTTCCACAATATACTACGACAGTCCCATGAAAGCTATATTGTGGTTCAAAACGACGCAGCAGCGCGAAATGTTACACATGCGGGTGTAGACAAAATTCAGTTACAATATTACCTTTTTTCGCCATCATGCATTAACCAATCTTAATGATTATTGTATTACACAGCAAAAATTACTTTTAAAGTAAACCTTACCTTTTTTTTAAATATGACCAATTTACCTCTTGTGCTAATAAAATACGTAAAAACAAAAACGAGTGTAAATTCATTACAGACTCGTCAAAAAATATCAGATAATTGTGGTTAATATACGAAGTAAAAAAATATTTTTCGAAATAAATTTGAATTCTATAAACCGAATGCGCAAAATATTTTTATGCCGAATAGAGTAGAGCCCCCACCAGTCATAAAACAAACTAAACTAGCATTACTATGGACAAGGCGTCGAATTTCACTTAATCTTAAATTAGTGTCATATAGCGAAACTACATGGTTAATAATTAAAAATTGTAAATAAGATTCCTTTGTCCGTAATTAATAAATTCGTCTCAAGTGCAAGATCGATATTAAGATCTTACTTAACAGTTTCTTTTTAATAAACACCATTTGAGATGTATCAAAAATTCCACTTCACTCAACACATAAGCTTCGGATAAAAATTATGGAGAACTAATAGGCATAGAAATATAACGCACACACACCCAACATAGCCCCGCACTAGGGAAACCCTGTGTCGCGTATGCCATGGACACAAACATAGACAACCACAAATTACACTCAAACTCATGAGAGAAATAAATGTAAGGTATACAAATATTTCTCCCGGCCCGGGAATCGAACCTGGAATTCGGCCACGGAGGCAGTTAATGAAAGTAAATTACTTTGCAATTGAGTGCTGATGACCTTGATAGCGCCACCGGACAAAGAACCTAAATGCTGGCTAAATAAGGGCCTTGAGATGGATCTAAGAAAAATCTTAACATCGCGATTTAGAAATATATAAAAAAATGGGTCAACGCCATCTAGCGGTAAGCGACGGAACTGTGATTTAATTAGAATCTTATTAGCA
Organism: Hyposmocoma kahamanoa; assembly: GCF_003589595.1. Lineage (NCBI taxonomy): Eukaryota > Metazoa > Arthropoda > Insecta > Lepidoptera > Cosmopterigidae > Hyposmocoma > Hyposmocoma kahamanoa. The sequence goes on from NW_020654466.1 coordinate 698,831, forward strand.
CTATAATGAAGACTTACTAAGCAGTAAACCGCTCCATGGAAGCGTGGAAGTCCCTCCGATGTACAGCGCGACGTAATACATGTAAAGGGTCGTAGTATTGCTGCCAAACAATCGGTTTTGGTACGAACAAACCTTGTTCAAGGTTTTCTGACCCTTTAGGCGGTGGACGGTAGGTTGATAACTGAAATGACAATTACTACGTTAAAACTACACAAAACTGAGAGCCTTTAGATCACACTGCATTTAAGCAGCAGTACAGCTCATTGTGAAAGAGTTCGTCCAGGGAAGTACTGCCACCTTACCTTATTCTGTCGCCAAGCAGTAATGTCAGCACTACTGGGTTCCGGTTAAGAAGGGCGCTGGTGAAATTACAGGCACGTGGGACTTGTCAACTTTATGTCTCAGATTTACGAGCGCAGTGGCAGTGCCCCTAAGATGTTTGCGATCTAAAGCTCTAATTGGCAATGCAACTGTTATATACAGCCAGGTAGCTTATCATCACGCACACGACTTGTACGTCCCGTCATTTGATTTAAATATAAAAAAAAAAAGACAATGGTCCAATGTGAATTAGTATTCCCACGTTTTCTAAAGTTTTTCCTAAAATTTCTTAAAGGTTTTCCTTTCCCGCTTGGAGAGATATTACTACTAAATATTATAATAATGTATGTATGTTAGTAAATAAAGTCATAATAAATGCTACCGGATTTGGACGTCGACTTCTCAAATCTTTTTGTTTCTCACTAGGAAAAAAATTATTTAATTTATGACTTTCGAAGAGGGTCACAAAAGACGTTCTGAGATCAAATCGACTACACATGAAGACTTATATGCAAAGGGATGAATGTAAGTCTACTGCTAGACTAGTTTACTGTCGTTACTTTCATAGTATAATGTCCTACGGGATTCTCATGTAGGCGGCAGATATACAAACCATATTTGTGTTGTAAAAACGAGCGATTCGTTCAGTATACCGTTTAGGTTCTCGGATTTCTCTCAGAGAAAAGTTTAAGAAGACTGGTATCATGACGTGGCATCACAGTACATTTACTCAAATATTTTGAATGCCCGTAAAAGTATACATAATTTCGTTGAGAATGAAGATAGCCATAATATTAACCTTAGAACTTAAGTCCAAACTCATGGTACTACGTTTTCGTTTAACTAAGGTAAACGATTATTTTATGGGGAACTGTATACGTTTTTATAATAAGATTCCGGAGCATATATTAAGATTACCATTAATTGAAAAGTCATATTACAAAATTGTAGACTATGTGTTAGATAAAGATGTATGGAAAAACAACGTGAGTCTAAATTCCACACAAATATGATTCAAAATGTATTCTATAGCATTTAAGTTTATTTGAAAAGAGCAATCCCTAGAATTTCTTGCTCGTTCTTCTCAGGGAGGTCAGTGTAGTAAACTTAAAAAATGACGTTTTCAAGTGTAAAAGTTTTACCTATGGAATAAATGATTATATATGGTAAAGCTCTCTCGATAATCTAGTCCATCCTAATGGGAACCCAAAGGCGTGAGTATGATGTGTATATCTACACACATCAAAAGTGTCTAGGGATCAAGTACGTTTAAGAGTATTGCTGCAATTAGGGTTAATTATATTAACTTTTTTGTATCGCTATTGATACTTTTTAGTGAGTTTTAACATTTAAATAAGGAATATTGTTTAAAATTCGATAATAAGAAGAAAATCGATTGTCAATGTGGTTTTGTATAAAAATGAGTTATAGCGTTTTGACAAAATCATTACAATATCTGCATCGGAACCGAAACAATTTACATTATTATGGAGAGACGACATCATTTAATTTCATCATTTGATGCGAGCCGTCGGAATGTTGGAAGCTGGTTCCAGGCAACGTGTTGTGCAAAGCTTTCACTCTTAACACTACACAGAGCGTCATAAGTCGCCTCTGGACGCGCTATCGCATGACGGGCAGCGTGGCCGAGCGACATGGAGGACGATCTCGCATCACGACTCGCAGACAGGACCGGTATATCCAAAATACTGCTCGACGGAATCGTACCATGACCGCCATGATGTTGGTTACGAGGCTCCACAGCTCCTCAGGCTTGCTAATAAGCGATCAAACAATCCGAAATCGTTTACGTGAAGTGGGTCTGCGATCCCGAAGGCCGCTCAGAGTTCCACCTATTGCACCCTGCAATCGCAGGACCCGTTTACGATGGGCTCGCGAACACAGAAACTGGGAGGAAGAAGACTGGCGCTATGTGTGCTTTTCGGATGAGTCCCGCTTCGGTATGAGACCGGATACAAGACGTACTCGAGTTTGGAGAACATCTGGACGTCATGAACGTTTGAGATATTGTCAGGAAGTTCATCCATATGGTGGGGGAACAATAATGATATGGGCCGGTATTTGGAGGATTGTTTCAGATGTTATCATCCCTTTGCGAGGCCAGTTGGGTGATTCATTTCAACTAATGCATGACAACGCACGTCCACACACGGCTAGAGTCGTAACACGCATTCTTGCCGAAGCTCGTATCAACGTTCTGCCGTGGCCTGCTCAATCGCCAGACCTCAATCCAATTGAGCACGCATGGGATATGCTTCAAAGAAGAGCTGTGCCGAGTATGCATACCGTACATACTCTACAACAATATTTTGACTTGTTACAAAACACATGGGCGGCCATTCCTCAAAGTGATTTTGATGAACTCATCTTAAGCATGCCAAATCGCTGTAATTGTGTGATTCGTGTTAATGGTGGAAATACAGATTATTAATTTTCTTATCTTTACAATAAAAATGAGCTTTTTGTCATTTAATTGACGCCGTTAATTTGAGTTTTTTCCCATAATTTGCAAAAACATCAATTTTAGTTTATTTTAATTAAATATAGGGGTACGCGGTTAAATAAAACATAAGCATTAAAGTAAGAAGTCGTCCTGGAAGACTGGATTTGGTAAATATTGCTTAAATAATTTTTATTTCAAAAATATTCACTTGATCCCTAGACACTTTTGATGTGTGTATATTTTATTGACATTGAGCACAACCCACATTTGACAAGTTTTGTTCTGCTGTAGTTCTTTTTAACTTTTACCACGACAACTTATGTCGTGAACAACGTGATGCGAAGGGAAAGTACAAACGACAGCATATCATGCTACAAATTGACGGATCTTGGTCCGTTGCCCTGGGGACGAGATTCGAACATGTATTGATGTGATATAATAACGTGCATTTATAATAATAATAACGCACACACTCAACATAGCCCCGCACTAGGGAAACCCTGTGTCGCGGGTGCCATGGACACACACATAGACAACCACAAATTACACCCAAACTCACGAGAGAAATAATTGTAGGCCATACAAATATTTCTCCCGGCCCGGAAATCGAACCTGGGACCTCTGCGTGGCAGTCCGGTACGGTAACCGTTCGGCCACGGAGGTAGTTAAGCATTGATATATGACTTGATGTGATTGTAGACAGGATATGTTGCATCATCGAATAATTTTAAGATTTTAATGTTCGCGAATATCGACAGTAAAACGCATTAAAATTTCATGGTGTTCCTTTAATTTAAAATTTAAACGATACTGTTACTTAAAAGTCTCATCAATCCTACATTCACTATCTACAATATTTAAAGTACTTTCCCTCCTCCGTGTCGCACAGCCGTGGGGCATACTGCATATTATGTATATTCAAATAAAACAATGAATAATCTTATATGGCAGTGAAACGTGGCCCGTACTTGAGCGTCATAAGCAGGAGCTGCGTGACACGGAAATGAAGATGCTGCGCTGGATGTGTGGAGTTTCACGGAAAGACCGTGTCAGAAACTCCCGCATCCGCGGCAGCCTTCACGTCCGTGACATTGCAGATAAACTGCAAGAAAGCCGCCTACGTTGGTACGGCCACATTTTACGGAAACCGGCATGCTACGTGGGAAACAAATGTCTAGCTATGCCACCTCCGCCGGGCCGCGGTAGAAGGGGCAGACCCAAGAAGTGCTGGCTTGACGTCGCCAAGGGTGATATGCGTGCCAATGGTCTCACTACTAAGGATGCCGAAGACCGTGCAAAGTGGAGGAGAAAAAGCAGGAAAGCGGACCCCGGGCTCCGCAGCAACACTGCTGAGGACGCAACCGGGACAACGCTCAGATGAGAGAGAGAGAGAGAAATAAAACAATGAATAAATCAAATTACCTCTTTAAGTACAGTCTCAAAATTTCTCGTGTGTGCATTGCCGGACCTCTCGGGCATGAGCTCCAACAGCTGTGAGTGTGTTTTATCGCCAGCTGCTAGCAACGTGCTTACTTCTAATCTTGACTGGGTTAGTTCGTCGTTACCTGAGAATAAAGAATATTGTTAAAATAAATGTGAAATACAACATAAACATACAAGTTACCATTTCAAATAGTGTTGTTTGATGTATCGGTAAAACCAGCGCCGTATTTTACGTAACATACCCAATATTTTATAAATAGGTATCCCTTTTACCTGTCCCCTAACAGTCATGCCAACTACTATAGTTTTCTTTAGGTCAAACTCAAAACTCAAAAAAAAAAGTAAAAGGCTTTCTTATGATGTAATTTAGAAAATACTTTCTTGTGACGTGTCTTCCCCAAAAAATATTCTCTAGAAAGACATTCTTAGGCTGTAAACTTCGTAGTAAATTCCCTAGAAAAATTTTATTGTGACGTAGTTTTCCATTCCACAAAATAATGATAATAATTTTCCTTTCCAAATAAATACAAAAAAGAACACAATTTCTTACCAAGGTTAGTTCTAGAAGAGACTAGGATAGCAAGGAAGGTCAGCAGTCCTTCAACCATCGCGTCCTGCTCTGCCGCCTGTACCGGCGACATGGGCGACATACTTAGCCATTCGCGTACCCCGAACCTGGTGGACAACATTGTAAATTAAAGCACGCTCTTAGGTTTTCTGCGAGGGAGTAGTGAATCAAACAACTCTAAGTAAACGATTTTAGGACGCAATTTGTCACACTGACCCAATGCGAGTTGGGGACTTTTAAGTTTTTCAAGAGTTGTGAACCATCTCCGACACGCAGGTTTCATTACAATATTTTCCTTCACCGAGAGCAAGGGGTATTGCTGCTAAACTTTTACAAATGTACGTAACTTACAAATTAAAGTCGGCCGTACCGTCCGGGCGCGTGGCCACGGTAATAGAAGTCGCCGGGTCTATGCAAGTCGTGTCGTTTCTACACACAAACTGTGTACACTGCCTCAGCGCCGGACAAGAAAAAATCTCGTCTACCCCGAATACGATGCGCTCTGCTGCTATTGTATGGGGCGGGGTACGGTGCATTGTCAGTAAACGAACGTTTATGCGCGTGGACGGGTGTTGCTTAATAGTCAACATAAATGCAACAACATATTTCTTCCCACAGTCGGTAGTCAAACGATATACCCTACACACGTCTGTCCGAAAGCATTCGTATCGTGAACACACTCATCATTGTCGTGTCTGCAACAGACACAACCAGTCTTACCACAAAAACGTTTAAGCAGTTGTTCACCAGATGTTTAGAAAAAGTTGTACCATAAATTCGCGCCTAACCATTGTTTTGGGATGGACAGCGGTTGGACATTGTTTAAATTTAAACCACTGCCAGATGTTAGTTTAACGCGTGTTTTAGCCATTGCTACAGATCACCAATACTCAAGGGTCGTTGCAAGCTACCGTTTACTGTTGTGTTTTATTTCTCTTTTCGTTTATTTGTGGTGATTATTATGGATGTCTTCAATTTTATTGATTCTATTGACATGGGCGACGTGGATTATATGGACATGTTTCGAGACAGAATACATCGTGAGCGAATTAATCCATTTGAGTATTACGATGAAAAGAAATTTCGGAAAAGGTATAGTTCAATTTTCGGACCATAAGATAGTGATTGTAAAGAAAGAAAGAAAGTGAACATGGAAGAAAGTTTCGATTTTGTGGAATATAGACGTCCACGAATGCAGAGTTGACAGGTGCCTTCTACATTAATAGGAAATATTGCAAGAAGAAATTTCATACAATAACATTTTTGATATAACAAATTTATTAATAAAATTTGGACAAAATTATGCCATTTTTTCATCATTCAACAAAAATATTTCAAATTCCTTTTTCTCCAACTTTTTTTCTTTATTTCTTTTTCGATCATCAATACTTCAGTTAGTAGCTTGTGTCTTACATCCTAGTGACACAATTCTTTAGTTTGGTATTTTATTTTCAGTTTGTACTCCTTCTCCCATAATTTCGGTGTTTTCGGTTCTTTAATTCATTGTTTGTTTGTAAAATAGTACTTTTTGGGTTAATCTGAAATAAATAGGCAGAGCTTTTTTAAGTATAGTAACTTATGTGCAAACATAAAATAAGATATTTACGAATTACTCTCTCAACTTTGCGTTTTTTACTTCCTCCTTTCTATGGCATGCTTTGTTTTTGTGTAATAAGACGTTTGGGTAGTAGTTTACGTGCCATTCCGGAATATTTACGAATTATTATTTTAAATGCCGAAATAAAAATCTGTAGCTAAAAAATAGTACCTCCTCATCATTTATTTAGTAACAAATACTTATTCAACAAATGCTGGTTTATCTATTTGTTCAACTGAGTCCTAATTGAACAAAAGAGAACCGAGAGCTAATTACAGCATACTAGAATCCGCAGCAATATTTAACTATTTATGATGTCGTCTTAGAGTGAATTGATATGCAATTTCTATGTATTTTATCAGGGCGAAAATTTCCAAAAGGGAACTTACTTTCATAATTTCGTGGTATTTAATTCCCATGTGTAGGATGACACTACAAAATTTTTCGTCTTGAATCGAGTTATCACCACACTCGCGTTTTTATCCAGTTTTGATACTATTTACCGATTTAAATACGAAACGCACGAGAAAAGGCGAAAGTTTTTTAAAAGAAACCAACGATCACTAACATTCACGCACTATCAGTCCTCTCTTAGGTTCAGGTAAAAATTACGTTCCGTTACGCTTTACCCATTAACAAAACAGGCTATAAGGTAAAATAAAAAAAATACATTTTAACAAATTCTTGCATTGTATTGTACAACTTGCAAATTATTTTATATTATTTTATGATAAAACATTGCTAGTTATTTTAAATTTATTAATAAACCACTGTTGGATCTGCGTAAAATAGAAAAGATGGGGACAAACGGCGAATGACTGAATGAATGAATTCTAGTGCTGCCATAGATGAATATTATTTCTGTGTTTATACTTTGTCTACAAAGACTGGCGTTAAACATGGTTTTGTGGTACGACACGTTAAACACTGTTTTAAACAATGTTTAAAGACTTAGTCACTGACTAAGTAAACGCATGTTAAAGCGGTGATTATTAAATCTTTTGTAGTAAGACTGAACATGTTTTCGTGGCTAGATCCGACAAAGTCCTTGTCGTGTACAAGATCTTTCTAATTTTTTCTGTAGTAGACACGTCGAATTTCTTAGCGTGTTAGACGCGCTCTGAACCTCTCAATTGTCAAGCAACAGTTTTCATACTGCGCTACCACTGGTCGTTGGTGAAAACGCTTATTTACTATGTAGAAAGTCCTACATTGTACTCCCATCGGAAAGTATGTGTAAATCCTGCTCAGTTAACACGTTCACAGTTCCCGTAAGTTCACCGGAATTTGTGTAAAATAGTGTTGGTTTTGTCTTTTACTCAAAGTTAAAGTCAAACTCAAAACATGACCCTGTTAGGGCGCCGCAATTAAAATTATATAAATATAAAAGACTACCCAGTTCACAAGCTTAAAAAATTAAAGCTTTGATTTACAAGTCCAACCTTTGACATTGCAACAGTATGTAGTTGGGACTTCATAGGCATGCGTGGTTTATGGTTGAAGCCAATGTACGACTCCAGGTGGAGTCATGAACTGTGAACGTGTTAAGATTAACTGTTGGTTTAAAGGCGAAATTTCAAAAAAACTCTTTCAAGTTGCATGAACCCAACCATCATCGGGCCAGGGCTTGGACTATGCTCTAAAGGTTCATGAGAACCAGTGCCTAAGCAATGAAATGTATACGAGTCGATGGTGACCAACTTACAAGGATATTTTTTAAGTAAATTAACTTGCTCTTGATCCCTACCTAGCCCTGGAGCAAAGATAGGGTCTACGACGTAACGTTCGCGCCCAGAGAAGACGCTTATTCAGTTGCACCTTAAAAATACTTGGGTTATATGTACTCGGAAACAAAGTCGCAGGCAGGGAATGTCATTCCCGGGCAGCGCGCACAGCAAAAGATCACGAAAAGAGCTTAGTATGCCTGAGGTTCGATAGACAAAAAGGGACGATGAGGATGAAGATATTTATGGACTCAAAAAAGGTCCATTTTTTGAAGTCGGTTAAAAATCGCCCATCATACTCACATATCAATGCACATGTCTAAGAACTGATCAGCCTGGAGATGCGCAGCGCAGACTTGCAGCCAGTAAATATCCATGTCCACCATTGAGTTGCAGAAGTTCGCTTGAATGTACGTCATCGCCTGCCCTTTGATCTGCAGGCCGTTGCGCACCCATACTCCTGCTAAGATCTCGTAGAACAACGCCTGTTGACAAATAAGATTCAATTACGCCACGTTTATGTTGTCTTAAGATTTCATAATTTATCCTAATTTTTCTTTTAATGTACTTATTAGGTAAAAAAAAAACGTTTTTTGAGCGTTGAAATTTCAATTTCAAGGCGTTCGCGTTCACATTATTACGATTACTATAATTTCACAGCTCTGAACTAAAATTAAATCACCTGTCCTTTTCTTACATCAAATATTAGGGGTTAAAGTATGAAATTGCCGTTTTATTGCAATAGGTTCTTTGAATTTTCATAGAATCTTCATGGTTTGAGGTTTTCGAATGAAACTTTTTTCAAATGGTTTCTGTGATTTTTTTTTTTAAATTTGAAACATTTGAATATGGCAACTATTTTGATTAAATAAATTTGTTAAAAATTTAAAAAATAAACAATTTAGATTTTCAGTACAAATCGGCAATTTCATACTTTAACCCCTATTACAACAGACAGACGCACTGAATCGAAATTATGTTAACAACTATGGCGTAAAATCTCTGCTCCCACTTGTGACACAGACGAATAAAGACCTGAACTCGTGAATTTAATACCAATACAGTAACAACGAGGGAGCAGACTTATTGAAAAGGGCAAAGCCCCCTAAACCATAATGACAAAATTAAAAAAGAACAATGAAATAAATGTTTTAATCACTTCCAAAACACAATACGTAATTTAAAATCATTGACACACACGGCATAAAAACTTATGACAATAAAAGGAAATAATTTAAAAACTTATTACAAACAATTGATTGATTAATAAACCACAATTGTATTAGAACATGTATTTGTCAAGTAAATTCAAATAATAATTAGAATTAATGTACGTTTTCCTTAAGAGAAATGTTACGAGGTACGCCGCACCTTACAGCTATTCTATTTGTCACCGGTTGTCTCTTTGACTATATCGGGCCAGAGCGTGGTGGAAGATACCAAACAACATAACCTATAGATAGCGGTGATTGGTTGGGACGACGCTTGCTTTATAGATCGTGGGTCAGTTCCCAACGAAACACAAACACTCCTTAACGAATTTGAACACCTTACTTATTTCTTGCCGCCAAGCAGTTATGTGAGTTTGAGAAATTACAGGCACAAGGGACTCATGAATCAGGGTGACGGGCGCAGTGGCAATCCTCTCAGATTTAAAGCACTGAGTGGCACTGCAACTGTTTTGAATAGGCGTGTCGCTTACCACCAGGCGCACGATTTGTTCGTCCTGTCACTCAACCACGAATGCCGTCCATCGTCCATCACTCACGCAAAGTACAGGGGATTCCCTGGTTTGAATTCCGGTAATTGGTATGGTTGTTTGGCACATTATTATTATCTAGTTTGTGCGTTACACTGTTGACGCAAAGACCATTGTCCAACAAAACTACATGTCGCACCTTCAGTAACTAAGCGACTAACTACGAAAATTACGAATTTTTTTTAATAGATAAAAAAATTATTATGTACGTTTGACTGGTGCCAAACATTAATAAATTCTTTTTGAAATGCAGTGATCGGAAATTAGGGAGTTGATTTAGCTAAACTGAAGAATAACGTGGACATTCCTTTCTATAATACCTGGGACTTCTTCGCACTGATTATTTATTAAAATCTGAGTATATTGCCGAGAAATTATTATTTCCTATTAAGTGTTTGTTACAAATTATTGTCTCCAAAAATAATATTGTGATTGTGTCTATAGGTACATACGCATATAAATACTTTAGCCATTAAAAAAATAAAAATGAGACAAAGTATATTTTGAAATGTTTAGAAAAAAAAAAAGAAAAAAGATTATACGCATTGATGACGAAAAGGGGTATGTCCATGCTAAGAAAACGTTCATACTTTAGGTAAATTTCGATCACCGTTGATAAGCGATAATCTCAATAAAGAGTACTAAAAGAGCTGACCTGAACAGTTCGTGGAATTACATATATTTGCCAAGTTTAATTGAAATCGGTTACCGGAAAGTGCGCGAAACCGGATTCATCCCCTAGTTTGCCACCCTTGGAGGGGGAATATTTTCTTCATATTTAAATGGGACCAATACTGAAGTACCCTCTTTCCAGCAAAAAAAGAATCATCAAAATCGGTTCATTATAAAATACATGCAAATTGAGAACCTCATTCTTTATTTGAAATCGGTTAAGAAGTTTAGAGTTTTACTTTGTTTACCTCGTATGTTTTTTTAAATTTATTTTGTCAGATTTACAAATATGTTACATGTACAGTCGGTACCCTCACTTAAGTATCCATTAGTTTTATAGCACTTAGTACAAATAGTGAATACCTAAGTGAGGGCACCGACCCAAAAATTGTGTCACTTTATTATTCAGTATGCGGTAAGTATATCCCAATCACAGGTACTTACGCTCATCATAGAATCAAAATGATAACTAATAAAATTAAAAAATTATATCGTCATTGCAAATTTAAAACCTCTTACGTATTTTGGTCGACAAGAAGTTTTGTAGATTTTGGAAAGCATATCAAAAGATACAGAAACATTTTTGCTATAGATTTAAATATCATTGTTTATCCAAATAAGAAAATAGAACAAAAATACTAGGAAAATTTTACAGAAGAAATCTCTTTCATTTTTCCATGACAGTTACTTTTAAAACATAGGACATATTAAATTTGTAACAACGATATATACGGAAATATAAATGGAAAATTAATTTATATTAATAATTAATATTCGAACGATTTTTGTAATTCTTGTTCATTGGCTGTGTTAGGTCATGGAATAAAAAACACATATTTTCCGTGTAAAAGTGCTCAAGTTACAGAATTAAAAGCGGTAAGTTGCCTGTACAATGCGGACATCAGCTAGTGATTATTACAAGACAAATATTTGATCATGTGAATGCAAAAGATGTTTAGGAATTTTCAAATACATGTTAGTGATTCAAGTGTTGATTTCTATTTTACTACTCTCTTTTATCTATTTTCTTTATTACAAAGACAACACAGTACAACCATGTACCAAGTAGCAATTTCTTCCAGGCAACTTTAGGACAGATAATTAGGAAATGCTAACTGGATGCAACCATAGTTTTGTAATATGTTTTGTTTAGTAATAACTATGTGGGTATGCCTAAATAAATAACTAATTGTAGTAGTGGTAAGCTCCTTATGAATGAGTTCGTCTAGGAAAGTATTGGCACCTTATCTATTTCTGTCGCCAAGCAGAAATGCTCACATTACTGTGTTCCGGTTTTGAAGGGTAAGGGTGCTGGTGAAATTACAGGCACATGGGGCTTGTCAACTTATGACTCAGGGCGCAGTGGCAGTCCCTCTCAGATCTTTGCGATTAAAAACTCTTGAGTGGCACTGCAACTGTTATGGTCAGGCGTGTCACCTACCACCAGGCTCACAACTTGTTCGTCCAGTCATTTGGTACAAATCTTAAAGTTCTTGTAGTTACACCACGAAACGTAAACGTTGTTAGTTAACAAAAAGCGGCGAATTATCATAGACAAAAAGTGGTAACATTAAAAAGGCCATAAAATCTAACATCCTTTTACAACCGTCATAAAAAGCTGTGATAAAATTGGGCTATGTTAACAAGAAAAATATTACAAAAAGCTTTTGTTTGTTTGTTGATAAACGGGGAGCGGCGACAGTGTTGCTAGTGCAAAATAATTTACCAATTGGTAAGGTACGTTGCGCTATTACCAATTCAAGATGGCGGATTTGCAATTATGCCAGAGAAAGTGGCGAGCAGATTTATAAGTGTGACAATGTTGCCATCCATTAAAATCCATTAAATTACTGATAAAGTAGACGGAATATTTCTTATGGAATTGGAAATCTTATTTAAATAAAGAATTTCAATTAATGAAATTACAATTAATGCAAAGAATAACAGCATCTTAAGTAATAAATATATCTTAAGCGACCATCTAAATTAAACCACGTAGAACGTAAATTTTTTCCAAGCCTCTTTGTATAAATGAGTAAATCGCAAATGTAACAAATATAACATAAAACCAAGCATAACGCTATTGACGGTGAATGCAAACAAGTGCGAACCAGACAGACTGGTCGGTACAGTTATATGGAATCCGAATGCGTAATACGGCGAGTTTGTTGAACTAGTTTGTGAATGGTTTCCTTGTTCATATACTTACTTAGTTTTATGCATTGACTTACAAATAAATGGACGACGGGTCTAATACAAAAACCACGAAAAAAATGTCCCAAGTCAACCTATTTAAACGTAGTGACATGTAAAGGAATATGAAAAAGCTAAAACGTTGAATTTAAATTGTAATGTCATCGCAGTACTGTCTAATTTTGCTTGCTTCGCTGTCAGTCGAACAAACGAAGACTAGAGCGTGAATGACGCTCTGTATACGATTTTAACACCCTATAAGTTCGGACACTTTTTAGCGCGGACCCGACGTCCATATAATTGTAAGTCAATGGTTTTATGTCGAATCTAAACAAAACAATATTAGAACACATTTTAGTGTGTCTCTTTGCATCTTTCATAGTATGAAAATTTTGGACGTGGAAAAAAGTATAACATGACATCTGAAGTATTGCTTGCCAAGAAATTTGAGTAGACTTTGTAATTGTCATAAGCAATAAATAAATAAATTGAGGATAGTTTTTCCCTAAATTGGGTAAACAAGTTCCATTCGGATGGCCACCCAGCGACCTCGAGCGTGCAGACAGTGGGTGTGCGTCCTCCGCCATGTCCGTTCGATGCGCGCGCACCTTTCTCGCGCTACTCGTGCTCGCGACCGGCGCGTGCGCGTTCATCGACGACGCAATCGATGTTATCAAACTTGGCAAGGAGATCGGGGAAGAAGTGTTAAACTCCTGGGACTTATTAGGCAAACCCTTCAATGTCTCTAGTAGCGTGGAGATACCCCTCATGCGACGGTGGGAGAGGCAGGTTCTCAGTAAGCTAGCAGAAGTTCGAAGAGCAATTGAAAGGCTCGAATTGACTGTCGAGAAAAATGGTGCCATTGCCATTTTATTGGCGAAGAATGCGGGCAAAGGAGCCAGGTTGGAGCTCCGGTTGCACGAGATGTCTGACTTGTTGTCCCGCGTTGCCACGGCCGATCGACAGATGCGGGAGTACATGCGGTACCAGCAAGAGTTAGAACGGAGTACTTTAGAGGACTTCGCGTCTTGGTGTGTGTCTCATGAACCAGGAGCTTTGCCCGGATTGTTGGAACGAGTACACTCTCTTATATTCCCACCCCACAAACATTTATTAGGCCGTGGATTATTACAACTCGTGTTAGACGATTTACAGGTTAGTACTTATAAATATTTGAAAAGTGTATGCAAGACATACCGTTCCATTTCCTGCGGATGAAATTTGTAAACCGCTGTAAACAAATGATTCAAACGAGCAAGGCACGTTTGAAATGTCAAAGAGTTGCACGGTCGTGGCGAGACATCGCGTTTTACATATCTTGGAAAAAACTTAGTAATATAAGTTAAAATATAGTAGTGAAGGCAGTGTTATTTTTCAACATTTGAAACTACCGTCAATCAAAAGGTAATTCGTATTTTTGAGAAATTGTTTTTCTTATCACATCGGTGGCGTACACTGTACTGTAGTGGTCCAGAACTCTGCGGTGCAGGTGTTAGGGCACAATGTGAGGTAAGCCAAACAATCCAGGTTAAAACCATGCGAAAACCCACACCTAAACAAATAGTTCTTACTCCGGCCAACCTGAGTACGAAGCCTAAAAAATAAATTGATAAAATATTTTTTTATGAAACTATATATATTACTTTTATTTCCAACTAGCTAATGGTTAATATTATGCGTAGAATAAATACTTCGTGTAGCCTACTGAAATTAAGAAATTATTGCTTCTCTATACAAAATTTCATTACCTATTTCACCCTCTTTACGATTTATTTTTAAGACAAAAAGTATCCTAGGTCCTTCTCTTAGGTTCCATCGATCTCTATACCAAAATTCACCAAAATTCGTTTAGTGGTTTAGGCATGAATACGTAACAGAGCTACTTCCGCATTTACAATATTAGTTTGTAAGTTGTTATTTTTCTATTGTTTTTATTTTATCAGCTTCGAAAAGCAAGTCTACTTTTTCAAGTTACAAATGACATGTTATTAAAAAAAACCGACTTCAAAAGTTCGTGGAATTATATTTATTTGCCAAGATTTATTAAAATGCAAGAAACGGGATTCATCCCTATAGGTGGAATATTTTCTTTAAATTAAAATGGGATCAGTAAAGAGGTACCCTCTTTCCAACGAAGAATCATCAAAGTCAAAGTCAGACAATCATATATTCCGTAGGTAACATTTTTGCACTTGAAAACGTCATTTTTTAAGCTACTGCCCGTACACTACGCTCACTACGCTGACCTCTCTGAGAAGAACGAGCAAGAAACTCTAGGGATTGCTCTTTTCAAACAAACTACATGATTAAAAATACATTTTGTATCATATATGTGTGGAATCTAGACTCACGTTGTCTTTCCATATATCTTTACCTAACACGTAGTCTACAATTTTGTAATATGACTTTTCAATTAAAATACTTTTAACGTAAGTTTTAAACTTAGAAAATGGTAACCTTAATATATGCTCCGGAATCTTATTGTAAAACCGTATACAGTTACCTATAAAAGAATCATTTACCTTAGTTAAACGAAATCGTGGTACCAAAACTTTGCACTTAGTTCAAATCAAAGTCGGTTCACAAATATCGCCCAATATACATATATTCAAAAACTACACAGAAAATAAACAATTACTTTGGCACTGTTGTGTTTATGTGTGGTTAGAAATGTCCGGATACTGAAAACTCGCTAAAATTCTAAAGAAACAGCATTCGTTTAGTGTTCTATAAGTACCTACATAGTGCTTACAAAAGGACTGAACGCAGAGGCTGGTCAATCAATAGTGGCTTTTGTGATTCATTGAGTATTATGTAGCGTAAGTACAAAGCAACGGGATCAAACGAGTCGGAATCCGAGAGACCAGTCCACTATGACTCATCGTCGCACATTACAACTGAGAACTTGTGACTGTTGCATGTTTTTCACGCAGACAAAGAGCTTCGAACTATTTAATTCTTGGCCTTGTACTTGCTTCGTGTCTTTTCCAGTTATTGAGACACCGTCACTCCAAGACATAAAGTTAACAAGTCCCATGTGTCTGTAGTTTCACTTGTGCGTTTTTACCCCTACAAAACGAACGCACTAATGCTCACTGATTGGCGGCAGAATTTCCCTTGGAGAAGTTCAATTTACGTCATCGCGAAATGATAAGATTTTGTTACAGAGGTACCTTCAAGTCTGCGAGATTTTAAAATGGAGATCCGACTCATACGTTCGAGTAACCTGATTACCACGAAGCAGAAACATATTTACAAAGAATTGAATGTTTAGGGTGTTATGGACTTCACTATGTAATAATTGTAACTTTTTATGAAAAAAATACCGACCTCAAAAGTTCGTGAAACTACATATATTTGCCAAGTTTTGTTAAAATCTGTTACCGGAAAGTGCACGGAACCAGATTCATCCCCTAATTTGCCACCCTTAAGAGGTGGAATATTTTCTTCAAACTTAAATGATACCAATGCTGAGAGACGCTCTTTCCAACAAAAAAAGAATCATCAAAATCGGTACACATACAAAAAAACTACAGTCGGATTGAGAACCTCCTCCTTTTTTTGAAGTCGGTTTAAAATGCGCGAGACGTTCACCTTAAGGCGTTATGCTAGTGTTAAAAGACCTTGTGAAAAAAGATAACAAAAACAGCTGTTCTTCACATTTGGGTTGAATATAAGCATATTGAACAAATTATTTTTGAAAGGTTCCTATAGCAAGTTGTTCGTATTGCCGAGTAGAATTATCACCATTAATAACGCACACACTCAACATAGCCCCGCTCTAGGGAAAACCTGTGTCGCGGGTGCCATGGACACACACATAGACAAACACAAATTACACCCAAACTCACGAGAGAAATAAATGTAGGCCATACAAACATTTCTCCCAGCCCGGGAATCGAACCTGGGACCTCTGCGTGGCAGTCCGGCATGGTAACCGTTCGGCCACGGAGGCAGTTAAATTAATTACTATTATAAATTTTATCATTAATTACTATTATAAATTCCACTACTCTTCACGGGTCTTCTCAAAGGAGAGAGCTTAGAACAAAGTCACAGTAGCCCAACACGGGTTCGGGACTTCATAGGTTTCCCAGGGATAGTAAACCTTTCTTCGACGTCCAGGTTGCAAAACAATTTTTTACTCCACTGTTAGCGAGAGGTATAGTTACTAAACACAGTAATTAGTAATAAAGCTGTGAAAATCTCTCTCTAGGTTCAGTAATCAGTAATTTTATTGCATTCCACAATGTAAAGATAAAAAGATGAAAACTTATACCTATGGGAACCAATTGTGCACCCTGTTGGGTACAGCAACTTTAGTAGAGAGGAAGACGATATGCTGATAACTTTTCCTAAGGATAAAAATTGTAAAAATTATAAATTAATTGCACTGAATAACAAAATTTCATAAAGCAATAATAGTAATCCTGTAGTCAACATAACTAAAATCTAATTTAAATATCTAATTATTATAATTAAATTATTTATTCATTCCGTATTTATCACTTAAAGAGTCGCTACAATCTCAGTTCGAATTCAATTTTTTCCCGTACTAATACGGTTCATTTTGCTTGGGTGGAGTAGCAGGGACACTGGCTTTATTTCAGAATTTGTTTCACAAACGAATTAAAGCCATTTGACAAATGTATAATCGCATACTACACATGTTCTATTTACTTCATTTGATATTAAAAAAAAATCATTGGTATATTGTAAAGTACCCATGGAATACAACTGTTTTTAACCGACTTAAAAAAAGGAGGAGGTTCTCAATTCGACTGTATGTTTTTTTTTTGTATGTATGTTAGGCGATAACTCCGGTATTTGTGAGCCAATTTTTATGATTCTTTTTTTGTTGGAAAGAGGATACCTCCATAGTGATCCCATTTCATTTTGAAGAAAATCATCCACCTCGAAGGGTGGCTGTTCACGCATGAAGATTCATTTTCATAAATAGCGCCTAACATTAATTTAGGAGCAATTACTTTAATGGTTGATTTTACTATTTCTCCAATTCAAGGCGTTTTTCTCTCAATATACTTTGAGTAGTGGCGAACTAGGGGATATTTCAATAAAACTTAGCAAATAGACGTAATTCCACGTACTTTTGAGGTCGGTTTTTTTTAGTACTCTGTACTGAGATTCTCTTGTAAAATTTCGAGGTAAGTTTGTGTTCTTTTTTTCTATATATGGTGAAAATTTTTAGCAATCATATTTTTACACTGTATACTAATCAGTGTATATCCTCAATTTTACTATATATTTTTTCCAAGGCGATTGTTTCAACACTTTCACTGTTATGCGTAATCAATCAAAGCCATTTGAGGTTGTTAATCTATAGTATAATATAGCATTTACACAAAACAATTTATTTCACCTGTTATAAATGTATTATTATTATTATCATTTATGTTTAAAGTTACCACCACTCAAAGATTATATCGAATGGAATCACATCTTAAAAATAACACAGACATTTCATTTCTGTATACGGAGAATTTTGAGACTAAATTGTGTGAGCCGTGAGAGCAGGAAGGATGTCAGTTATTGAGAACAATTTCAAGGGTCAGTCGTAAAGGGGGCGCAGATTCAATAAAAATATAAATCAACAACACTATAGCACATAACATTATTTCGAGGAATAAAAATAAACTATATATTTTTGACAGTTCGCACGTGGCAACTTACATAGTATAATATATAATATCATTTCAAAGTGACATTACGAATAACATACAAATAACGCAATATTTGTTATTCCATTCTCAAATGTGCATGTGCTGTGTAAATTTTTTTTTAAGTTCTTTCTTGGTTCTCTGTCGTTATGTACTGAAATTGGAAAGATATGTTGTAGATTTGTAGATTCTCTTCTCAGTGAATTCTGTTGAAATTCACCGGTCAATTTTTACGTTAAAACGCGTGCGTTCCTCAACTCGACATTGGCGAAATCATCGATTACTCCGACGGGGCCATAACATTTAAAAGAAGAAGTGATACTATGTTAGTAGTCAACTGCGAGTTCTTCACAAAGTCACAAATTGATTTAGAAACACTGTGTAATGTGGACACACTTTATATTTTCGTAAAGCGTCATCTTCATTTATTTGAATTCGTCACACGAGCCCGCCGTTCTCATCAACTGAAAAGTAGATCATGTAAAACTGCTCTACTTCAAAAGAGTGTAATAGTAATGGCTACGAAGGTTTATAACAAACTTCCACTTGAAATTAGGAATTGCAACGATTGTGCAGAATTTAAGAAATTATTATTTAATTACCTAAATGATTGGACATTCTATAATATTGAAGATTTCTTATAAAATTTACATTTCATATTATTAAATTTGTTATTGATTATTTTACTATTGTTATTATGTTTCATTAGTAATAGGTTGCATTAATTGGACTGCATGATTATAATATTATTACAAATTATTGCATGAGAGTTACTAAAATTAAGAAAACTTTGTATGCCATAAGGCGGATCACAGTGATTCAAAATTCATTCTTGTAACAACTTTATAACCTGTGTATCACAAAGAAATAAATGATTTGATTTGATTTGATTTGATTTAATTTGATTAAATGTTATTAAACAGCTTCTGTGTACTTGGCGGTGAATTAAACTTAAACTGTCTCTGTGGCCTAACAGTTACCATACTGGTCTGCCACTCAGAGGTCCCAGGTTTAAAATATTTAAAATTTAAAAAAGTTAAATAGTTAAATATTTGTATGGCCTACATTTATTTCTCTCGTGAGTTTGAGCGTAATTTGTGGTTGTCTATGTGTGTCTCCATGGGACCTGCGACACAGGGTTTCCCTAGTGCTGGGTTATGAGTGTGGGCTTTACTTATTGTTTGTTTCATATATTTGAAATAAATATTCTAAATTGTAATACTGATTATAATGAATATTATAAATATACAATAATTCCGGGATTGCACAGGTGGTATTATCCATTTTAATACTCCAATTGTCGCTGTCGGGGTCGGCGGCCCAGTGTGAGGTGGAAACTTCACATTATTGTATTGTATTGCTACTTAACATTCACATATGTACGTTACTTAAAAATAAAAAAACATAGGCACATGCTGCCTCGGGGTCTCGAACCGTCGACCTCTCAAATGACATTTTAGTAGCAGTAGAGCTATTTGTGAAAGAGTTCGTTCAGGGAAGTACTGCCACCTTTGTACTGCCTGTAGAATTTATTTCTTTTTACAAACGAATTAAAGTCATTTGAAAAATATGTAACGTAGTCTATTTAGTTCAGTTGATATAGAAAATATCATTGGTATATGCAACGTACCTATTGAATAGAGCAGTTTTCTTGTAAAATTTCGAAGTAAGTTTGTGTTTTTGTTTTCTACCGTGAACATTGTAGGAATCGTGTTTTTCCAAATTGATTGATTCAACACTTTCACTGTTTTGCGGAATCAACCATAGCCATTTGAGGCTGTATGGACTCTTAACAACTTAAATTAAATTTTAATATAAAAACCCAATACAAAAAAAGCAGTGTACTCCAAAAAATTAATAAAGTCATCTGTAAGCTAAAAACTCTTAAGAGACCAAAAACGATTCCAATGTAAGTAGTTGAAGAGTTGAGTAGTCTACCGAATGTTCTAGTTGCAGCGTCACATAGTAGCAGTAGAGCTCCCTGTGAAGGAGGTCGTCCAAAGTAATGTTGCCACCTTACCTATTTCTGCCGCCAAGCAGTAATGAGAGCATTACTGCGTTCCGGTTTCGAAGGATAAGGGTGCTGGTGAAATTACAGGCACATGGGACTTAATAACTTATATCTCAGGATGTCGGGTGCAGTGGCAGTGCCCCTTCAGATCTTTGTGATTTATAGCTCTGAGGGACACTGCACCTGTTGGGGACAGGCGTGTCGCTTACCAGCAGGCACACGACTTGCTCGTCCCGACACTTAATATCATAAAAAACGAAGCAACCGTTCTTCCGCTGGGCTGCCACCTCTACTCTCATTGATCAACTTATATTTTTCATTATTATATTTTGCGCAAGCGCAAGATCATACGAAACAAACAGTATTTGCCAATGCCGTCCTCGAGTATTATCGATTTTTCATAACACATAGTCGCCCCCACGCATCCTCATTCCTAACCGTTAGAATGAATCATTGTAAGGTCAATTAACTTTGATTGGTAACTAACTGTATGTGTTTTAGATTTTGTGGACTGTTTATTAAAATTAAATTTACTTTTTAGCTAAGCAGGATGCGTCTTTATTTTATTTATAGGTTCGCGAACAGTTGTTACATCTAACTACATGTTCGAGCGGTTACCACGCAGGACTGCCACGCAGAGTTCCCCGGGTTAGATTCCAGGGCCGGGAGAAATATTTGTATGGCCTACATTTATTTTTCTCGTGAGTTTGGGTGTAATTTGTGGTTGTCTATGTGTGAGTATATGGCACCCACGATACAGGATTTCCCTAGTGCGGGGCTCTGAGTGTGTGCGTTATTATTATTAGTATTAAGACAGATTCCACTGACCAAAACAAGTGAGAAATTTTAGAGGTTACTATTTCTATATATACTATTATTTAGTATTAACTCAAAAAGTGTACATTTTCAGAACCGATGAAAACCGAATTACTCACACCCCGTGAAAGATTAAAAAAATTTATGTCACATTTTAAAAATATAAGTTATAAAAATATAATTTTCTTGCTTGCCTTGCTAAAAATAAAAGTGAAAAAGTAATTACATATGTTTCAATAAGGACTGATTTGTCCAGTACTACCTTATTTCATCAGTACGTCTCATTCTTGTCTGGGAAACCCAAGAGCAGCTACCTTGCCCACAAAGGGGGAACGCAGCCAGCATCTCGGGCACCTTGAACTGTACCCAATTTAATTTTCATGTAGTTTAAAAATCCTAGTTTTAGTTTCTAGTATTTAAGGTTTTATTGTCTTTTTTATCTTACCTGTATATTATCTTAATTATTTTTTTTTTAATTAAGTATATATATTTTAATTGTTGTTTAAATATTCTAACGACTGTTGTATTCGTTTATTCCCCGTAGTTCCATGGTAGCATGGGAGTAAAAACATACTTTACGACAGTCACGTAGAAAAATTCGTAAGGTCTGGTAACTCGTTCTGTAGTTCAGTTGCCAGTGCAATAGCCCCGGTTTGGTGATAAAGTAGCTGGTTCGCGTCCACACAGATTGAAGAAATTTGTCTTCAACTTTGTTCGATCTTTGTTATTGTATTTTGTCCCATCCTACTTGTAGAGTATTTACAAAAAAAGGTTTGTAATTGTAAGTAAAAATTTTGTTTATAAACATTCCGAGATTTCAAGTGGAGGTATTAATCATTCTATGTATGTTCCTCGAAGTTTAGGTAAATCTACTATTCCGGTTTCTAGTTATAAATTATAGAATATAATCAAACTTGGCGTTCAAACAGACTTCATGACGTATATAATGTGTACGTTAACTGAAACCTTATAATTATACATACACGGACACCATATAATAATACAATAATATACACGATTGTAGTTATGGCATCTCGTGTTGTAAGTACCATTGTGTCGCGAGGTCAATTGTGTTATTAGATCATCATTCATGACATGAGTGAATACTTTTTTTTAATAAAATATAGGGATTATTCAATAACATCGACGGCGGAAACGTAAAAAAGGATAAGGCACACTTTAGAATAGAATAAGAATAACGAACACACTCATAGTTCCGCACTAGGAAGACCCTGTATCGCAGGTGTCAAGGACACACACGTAGACAACCACAAATTTTACTTAATTGCTTTATTTTATTAGCCTTAGACGGAAGTAAACTTTAGGTTTTTTATCAGGGAGTATTTAATTCAGTACTTTTGTTGACAAAGCAGAGTTAAACAAAATTTTCGTTACAACGTTATTTCTGATTCGCAATATTTAATACCCACTTAAATCTTTACACATGCTATTACAAAAACTTGCACTATAAAAGACTTAAAGACCAGAGGTTGCATACATTAACAGATCTATTTATAAAAAATAAAAATATGTTATTTGTATTATTCCGTCACGGTAAATTTTGTTGTATGAAAATTTATTTATATAATACTAAAGGGTTGAAAATTAGTTTTTTTTATGATACCGACTGACGGGTGGTAAGCGATACGCTATAAATCGCAAAGACCTACGTCTCACCTGCCTGTAGTTTCACTAGCACCTATACCGGAAAGCAATAATGCTCACGTTGCTGTTTGGCGGCACTTAACAAGTTATACGTAGAAAAATCCCTGTAGAAAAAACCTGAATGTCTTATCTAACCGAATAACCGACCGACATAACATTTGATTCAATAATTATTATTTATTCTTGGTAACGCCAGCTAGTTTGTCTGAACTCGCACCTCCTTTTCCTCTGATGACTCATCACCCATGTAATTCCTCTTTATGGAGTAATAAGAGAAGATAGAAGCGTCATAATCCGTCGACCAACGCAAGCCTAGCCGCTATAATAATAACATCAATATTTACTATTACGCCGCTCTTGCGCAACTTACCGCTGGCAGACGAGATTTTTGGAACGCCTAATAAAATTGACATTTTGATAGGCGCTCCACTCTTTATACATTTATTGCTACCCGACGACGTAGTGCACGCTTCTGACGTCACATCAGCACCTCCAGCCTTACGTACGGTATTAGGATACGTTATTATGGGTGCCGTACCTACGTAATTTTCCCGCCAAGCTTTGATATGCTGCCTAGTACAGGAGCATGGTTTAGATAATCTTGTTAAAAGATTTTGGTAGTTAGAAGAGCTTCCTTCAGCGCCACCCGTTCAACGCCCCGCAGATGTTGAATGTGAACAGTTTTATAAAGAAACTACAACCCGCGATCCTGTTAGTGGTACATACTTAGTCGGACTGCCATTTAGCGGGGATGTATGTTTGTTAGGCTACTCCTACGAAACCGCCCGTAAACGCTTCATGTGTCTCGAGAAAAAATCAGAAGCTTCGCCTAAGTTGAGGGCAGCTTATGATGACGTCATCAAAGAATATCTGGATAAAGATTATATTTCACCCGCACCCCCAGATACCTCTGATGACTCATTACCCATGTATATAATTCCTCATCACGGAGTAATAAGAGAAGATAGAACGTCGACTCGTCTCCGTATAGTCCTGGATGCCAGCTGTAAGACCAGCTCTGGAACTTCGTTAAATGATATTTTACATCACAAAAGACAAAAGTTCTGGATCCTGTCCGCACGCCGCACTGTAAGACAAAGAGTCCGTATGTGCAACATTTGTTTCAGACTCAACCCGCGTCTAACGTATCCTCTTATGACGTCTCTTCCTGAATCTAGTGCGACTACGCGGTTCCAATTCCGTATACTCTTGTACGCCGTAGTGGAGTCAAGAGCGAAAAGGCATATATATGCCTCTTCACATGTTAGACTACACGCGCTGTCCATGTTGAAGTCGCTACCGACCTCAGCACGTTCAGCGCGTCGTGGCACTGCCCAGGTAATGCACTCGAATAACGCAACTAACTTTAAAGGTGCCAACGTTTACTTATGCGATTTATACAAGTTTTTAAATTAAATGACGAATATCGAAATTGGTTTTAGAGTTTGCTGAGAGTCGTACCACTTGGAGATTGATTACACCCAATTCTCCCCACAAAGATGGAGCTTGGGAGAGTATGATCAAAGTAGTAAAAACGCATCTGTACCTTGTAATTGTTCGGCAACTGCTTTCTTTCGAGGAACTTTCTACTGTCCTTACTCAGATATAGTGTTTATTTAACTTCCGTCCGCTAATAGTACTGAGTGCCGATCCAGGAGAAGCCTCTGCTCTATCGCCAAGCTACTTTTTACACACCGCGCCTCTATGTTCTTTTCCCGCGCCTGAAGTACAGTCTGATACTCAGTCAGTTTACTTCAGAGACATTCGCTACTGGACAAGTTAGTGCAGTCATTTTGGTAATGATGGAGGATGGAATATCTGCATGAACTTCAAGTTAGACAGAAATGAAATACTCCTTCCACACCTATCACTCCAGGATTAGTCGTGGTTGGGATAGGTGATAACGCACCTACTCTCTCCTGGCCATTAACGATCGTGGACAAAGTCCACAGCTCGAACGACGGTATCATACGCACTTGTACTGTCAGATCCGCGAGCGGAACTTACATCCGTCCTACCGTTCGTTTGTACCCTCTGCCGGGTCAGTAATTTATTACATAACTTATTTTGTTTATTAGCATTTAGTTTATCAATTTTAAGTAACATCTTATAAATAATGCTCCCGCATTTATAATCCCCCTATCATAAAATTCTAGAGAGACCGCTAGTTTAGAATAGTTTAATTTAATTTGCTCAAGTATGACTTTCTTTAGGTACTACCCTATTCTGTTTTACCGCTTGAGATATTAGACCTAATTCTGGTCTCACTTATGGTTGTCCTTTTAAAGGTGACCGTTTAAGGGCGGGCGGAAATGGTAACGCCAGATTGTTTGTCTGAGCTCGCATCTCCTTTTCCTTTCCCATCCTAATCCGTGCTACGCCAAAGCCGCATAAATCGCCAGCGAATTAAAAATAATTGTGTGTGACGTCAAAAAATTCGTTTTTTTTAAATTAAATACCCGCATCTCCGCCCGGCGTTGAGCCGCGTACGCAAGCTATTACATGGTGGCGTTATTGGTGGTCGGACGCAAATGAAGTGGTGAAGGTAGACGAGCTCTATGACGTTTCGGACATAAATGTTGGTGGTAGCACGGCTTCAATTCCTTTTGCTTGTGAGATCATCTTTCCCTGCAGCTCCCCAAGCTACCGAATGTCTTTTAAAATTTTTTCTTATAGCGTCATCAATTCTAAAAAAGTATAAATAGAACAATATAAATAGTTTTCCGTGTAAATACGCCCTGTTTACAGAACTTAAATGTGGTTATTACGTAATGCCGCGCGGACAAAATACATAGAAGTAAAAACGGATTTGAATGAAGTTTTCTTTGGTGATTTTTTTATATAATATCAAGTGACGTGACGAACAAGTCGCTTGGTGGTAAGCTACACACCTGTCCATAACACTTGCAGTGTCACTTAAAATCGCAAAGATCTGAGGGGCACCGCCACAGCGCCCGTCACTCTGATACATAAGTTGACAAGTCCCATGTTACTGTAATTTCAACAGCACCCTTGCCTTTCAAAATTGGAACACAGTAATGCTGACATTATTGCTAGTCGGCAGAAATATGTAAGGTGTCCAAGGTACAACCTTGGGGGAACTCTTTCAGAAGGAGCTTTACGGCTACTAAAACTTCGAGCAGTTTCAAGTTGTGTCAGGTTGAAGGATTTTTTCTTTGTCATCATATAGCGCCTACGAAGCTAACCGCTGGTACATAATCGACTATCGGTATAAACCCCATTCACACAGTCACTCTATCGAGCGTGATAAGGAGCGTACGGGATAGCGCGCAGAAAAGCCTGCACGCGCAATAGTGCGCGATTACCTATTTGAATTTTTTTAACGCTAACGTTCTTTCGCGCGGGATTGCTCGTGTTCGTTTTTGCTACAACGGAAAGAGCGCGAGGGCAAAATAGACCGCGTACTGCGCGTGTTGGAGAGCGGGATAGCGCGGGCGACCGATCAACGCAATCACACGGTCTTTCCCTTATCTTTCCAACGTTTTTTCGCGCGCACGATTCCTGTATCATGCGCAATAGTGTCCGTGTAAAGCCCGCTATTGACTTCAAAATGCTAAACCAATGCTATTGATAAGAAAAGTGATTACCTATACGCACAGAGTTAATTGTCCCTGCACTTTAACCTACAGTTAACACTGCATTAATAGTTTATACAGATTTACAATAACTCAAAGCAAATGATACGTAAACAGTGCCACTGTATGAGTCAAAACAACTCCGGGATGTGATAAAAACGGACAAACAGCTTTTGTTGATTACATTAAGTACACGGTGCGGATGAGTAGTTCCATTGTCGGTTCAGGCTAGTTATAAAAAACTTTATATCTTTGCAATAAGAGCGAAAAATACGTGTGTTGGCAATCTAGTCGAAGCGACGAGCACGCTCTCTATTGGCTCAAGCAGATTCTCTGGCAATAAATGTGGTGACACCCCTAATCCGCTAGTAGGCGCATTACTAGAACCGTGAAAGTATCTAATGCCAAACAAAATCGACAGGATGTATAAAAGGTGCTACGGATGAAAATCGCGTAGACAGGTTCTCCGGTGGATATTTTTTTTATTGTACCAAGTAATGGGACGAACAGTGTGCGCCTGGTGTTTGGTGTGTCACAGGCGTGTGGCTTACAACCAGACATCTCGTCATTTGGTATTATTAAATAATAATAATAAATTAATACGCAACGGTTCCCTCTCTGGGACTACCATCGCTTTTATATACCTATGTTAATTTCGACTATTCGTTCGAAGATTACACGTGCAAACAATAAAGATACTTACTTAACCAAATAACAGAAAAGTTCAAGAGCATAAAAATCGCGAACACTAGGCATTGTCTGTTGCCTGGAACCGATTATTTGCGCCTGAAAGCGACTTTAGTCAAGCAACCTTCATGGGAGCTATCTATTGTTTTATGAGATGTTTAACGTGGTATTTTGTAGTTTTGTTGTGGTTATTTTGATAGATAAAAGAATAAACTTACATTTAGGGGCCCGTGACTTTCATTTCTAAGTTACGTACGTATTTGTGAAGGAAAACATAGCGATGAAAACCGCATTTCTAAAGACTGTTTGTTCACCACCCTTGGAAAGCGCGTGAAGTTTCCAACTAAGTCCTGAACCCTGTCATTAAATGAGACTCTTACCTGGCAGTGGGTTTATGACGACGGCGCGGAAGCACGAGCAGCCACTCTAAATAAGACTGAGCTGGCGATTGTTAACACTTAATGCCTTCTTACATCAAAAAGTACATATTATGTGAAGTCGACTCATCCCTAGAGCAAAGATGCGTGTTCATACCAACATGCGTCAGTTTCCGATCTCGGTTTGGAATGCATGCAGTCAATGCGCGAAGTTATTATCAACTTTATGCAGTCGTAGGGTCGTATTCCAGAACCCTACTCAATGCTCTAGTCAGGATTTGAGCAGACTTGAGTATGATTTCAAGCACTGGAAATACGACCCTAATGGCAAGGACTTGAGTATGATTTTCAGTGCTCACTGCAATAGAGTTCTGGAATACGACCCGTAGTCTTCGCTGCATGAAGTTGATTACGAACTCACGCATTAACTGCAAACATGTGTCGATCTGTTAACAGTCTTATGTCTCGACATGTGAGATGAGCAGTGAAAGTGCCCCTAGTTCCACCAGCACCGTCAAAATCAAAATATATTAACGCTAGTTACTAGTAGTACTACTTGGGGGCAGTAATATGTACTCTTTTTCACAAGGAGCTCTACTGCTTATATTGTTGTTTATTTGCAAGGGCAACAAATTGTATGTCACTTTACAAAGTATTGATAGATTTTCTCGCTAACCTTTTCAATAAGCGAGAGCTGCGTTCTTCGTTTATTTATATCTGCGCGTTAGCGACCTGTAGAACGTGTCCGAGCCTCTGTGAGTCATCATTGTGCGTTACGTGTTGTTTTCGTAAGTTGGTTATCGTGTTTTCTTTACCAAAAATCGCTTATAGCTCAAGTAATCGTTCGTGGCCTTTTTTTATTGAGTATTGGTTAATAGTGATCTAATTTCCTCTTTCCGGTGCTGAAACGTATTTTCAACGACACCGTTTTTTATAATCTTGTACAAATTTGTTAGCAACAAGTTTTGTAAGTTGATAACAACAAGAATTCTAGATGTTCTAATCAATATCATGTTGTCTTAATAAGGTAGCAGCTAGTTTTAGTAGCAGAAGAGCTCCTTGTGAAAGAGTTCGTCTAGGGAAGTACTGCCACCTTACCTATTTCTGCCGCCAAGCAGTACTGTGTTCCGGTTTTGAAGGGTAAGGGTGCTGGTGAAATTACAGGTCCCATGACTTGTCAACTTATGTCTTCGGGTGACGGGTGCAATAGCAGAGCCCATCAGATCTTTGCGATTTAAAGCTCTGAGTGGCACTGCAACTATTATGGACAGGCGTGTAGTTTACCATCAGGCGCACGATTTGTTCGTCCCGTCATTTGATATTATAAAAAAAAAATACTTTTTTTGCACTGTGAATACAATACAACATGACAAAATTCAGAAAGTAATTATTAAGAAACTAACAAGAGTCCGCGAAAGGCGAGAGACGTGAGTTTTGGCTCGTACCTATCTAGTTTATACGTTACAGTGTTGAATCATAAAGTTCATAATGCTACGTACAATATAGTTACAAAAATTCGATTCCACTACGTTCCGCAGCAATACAAATTGAGCCTCAGCATGACAAGCTATTAGAGGCATATTTCCGGATCGGACCCGAAATACTGTGATTAAATTTGCTCCGCACATATCGGCACCGTCACACCATAAGAGGCAAGGAGCAAAGAGCAAAGAGGCAGCTGCAACGTTTTGTACCAAATACCTTTACTGCGCGACCTTTCTTCAAAATACACTTTCCAGATGTAGCTACACTGTTTTTTCACTAATTTCAAATAATCAGAGTGATATGATGTACACAGGCGTTAGGTTAGATTACCTCATTTCGAATCGTTTGTCGACCATGGTGGTCCAACAATTCGATTCCCGGTAAAACTCATTTGTAAAACAAACTTATCTAAATCGATACCTCTGACGTAAGTAGTAAGTCAAAATACCAGTTTTTAATTAAAATATATACTTTTTTATGCATATTATAGGTTCCAAATTTAAAAGTAAACATTACAATCATTGACTTACAAATAAATGGACGACGGGTCTAATACAAAAACCACGAAAAAAATGTCCCAAGTCAACCTATTCGAAATTTAAATTGTTATGTCATGGCAGTATCGCGCTGTCCGTAGAACAAATGAAGACTAAAGCGGAGTGTCGCGCTCTGTATACGATTTTAGCGCCTTACAAGTGCGGACACTTTTTAGCGCGGACCCGACGTCCATATAATTGTAAGTCAATGATTACAATGTTTACTTTCAAACATTGAACCTATAATATACATAAAAAAGTATATATTTAAGTTAAAAAGCAAAAAACGGTATTTTGACTTACAACTTACGTGGGAGGTATCGAAATATGTTCTGTTCATCGTGTTCTGGATAGTGCCCCGGAGTTGAATTACCGTCGCTTTGGTACTCATAGTAGTGTGAACTGGTTTTCTGGCACGTAATTACTAAAAAATGCTAGAAAGCAATATCTAAGTTACTGTTTGTGTTGTGCAATAAAGAATATTTCATTCATTCATACAATTAGACGATCTTGATGGTCTAGTGGCTTGCACACTGGTTTTCATGATGTCGCCATCTCTGAGGTCCCGGTTTTATTATTTGTTCATACGAAATGTTTATTAACTACTCGATAAAATTGATCCAATAGAAATTCGGTAGTTTTACTACTATTATAACAAGACGGGATTGTACTTCTGGCACTATAGTTCGTCTTCATTAGAGTTTCTTACATAGGTTTCACTCGGAATTGTACCTGATCCCCTACGTGATGCG
The DNA here is from genome assembly GCF_003589595.1 of Hyposmocoma kahamanoa. NCBI lineage: Eukaryota > Metazoa > Arthropoda > Insecta > Lepidoptera > Cosmopterigidae > Hyposmocoma > Hyposmocoma kahamanoa. The sequence goes on from NW_020654466.1 coordinate 729,175, forward strand.
TAGTTTAATCTCTGAATCAGACTTAAAATGGTCACGTATTTCAAATTAACGTTTCAAATAACGTATTAATTGTTTTTCTTCGCGTCATTATTGATAAAGAATGTGCAAGTTAGACACGTCTGCGTGAAAAACGTACTATTCTTCTTAACTTAATTTTTTTAAGTACTTAACTAAACGTAAACAATCTTTATACTATATCTATTTAATGAAATACACAGTTATTTATAAAATAAATTTTACTAACCTTCAAATACAAAATACAAATATTTAGCTTCATATGAAAATGCATGCCCCTTTTTATACCTATTAATTTGTAAAGTTGTGGCGATGTGACCTCCTTACATCGTCATCTTTTTATCGCCTTTTCTCCGGTTCCTGGCCACTCGTTTTAAATCTGAATCGTTCTTCAATTTCTTTGGCACGCCATTCTGATTTTGTTTCGTAACGAAATCCCCGATCGCGGTAGCGAGCACGTCATCTCGTCGAATTTTTGATCCGTTTACCAGTTACCAAAAATCTCAAAATCACAAAACAATTTTAAAATATTTTTTATAAAGCCTGATTTATTTCCATTATTTCTTTTGAATTTTGAACTTTAAACTCGCTAAGCAAGAAGTGTGGAGGCTGCGGAGTCTACTACACTCTCCAGGCTACATTACTAAATTAACAGGACTCGCCTGCAGTGCGTGACACGCGTTTCAAAGTACATGTTTCAATAAAAAGATGTATCAAGATTGTTTACATTTAGTTAAGTACCTAAACAAATGGACTATAGTGAGAGGTATAGCTATTAAAAACTCACAAATAGTAACCTAGATATTAATTAAAGTTTAAGCCACAGTGTAACCACTGCTTTCGATACTAAATACATTTTGTATGTTATTTCCTTTACTAAATGCAATGTGAATAATTTATAAAAAAATGTCCTCATCAACGAGGTCATTCAGAAAAAAAAATCATAAACATGAAATTTAAAAAAATGCAAGCTTTTATGTCACAGATGGTCAATGACAGCTGACGATTATACGGGTATGACATGAAATAATAACAACAATACACCACACAATATAGCAACAATAAACTATCCTATTACATGAAAGGTAATCACAACATGTGTGACAAATTGTATTTACAGTCACTCACAAAGAAAAAGCAATGTAACGTATCGAATAACGAACCGAGTGCTAACGTTCTTGCGTGGTCCACATACTCTACTTGTGTATTAATTTGGCGGAGTAGTGGAATAAACATCTTACAGCGAAGAGATAAGGGTCACATTGACGCAAAGTAAATATTGCGGAACATATGCGGGCGGTAGTGACGTTTGTAAATGGATGGATCGAATCAATAAATTATCGATACGGGTAAAATCAAAATGCGTACAATTTTGTTTTCGTAAGCAATAGAATTACGACGAACTTAAAAGTGACTAATAACAATATAAAAGACAACATTTCTAAACCAATATTGACAATCTTCCCACGTCATGTGAAAAACGATGTTAAAAATAATGAAAAATAAATAAATCTCCGGAATAATTGCCAACTAGAGCCTTCCTTCCAGGGTAATAAGTTTCATCATCAAGTCTCAACAGTGTTTGCTCTCTCTCAGAATCACAAGATTAAGGGTCGTATTCTAGAACTCTACTCAATGCTCAAGTCAGGATTGCAATTGAAACACAAGCACTGGAAATACGACCCTAATAGCAGGGACTTGAGTATGATTTCGAGTGCTTTAAACCATACTCAAATCCTAACTTGAGCATTGAGTAGAGTTCTAGAATACGATCCTAAGATTGGTTACAAATAACAAGTTGAGATAGTACAAAAATACTTTAGGTAGCGTTCGTTTAATTTTTCTGTAATACTAATAGAAGGATATATCGACTGTGAACTGGCAACTGGTAGTATTTCAATTTTATATATCATTTGGTTTATTAAATAAAAATTCGTGGTGTACATACTCCTATGTGTAATAAAAATATTTAAACACTACGCATTTTTATCTAATAAACCAGATGCTACATAAATGACGCAAACAATGTTTTGCTGTAAAGTTGTCAAAATGGAAAAGGTACCGATTGCAAGTGCACAATTGATATGTCTCCAGAATAATTATCAACTGGAACCTTTCTTTTATTAAACGTGAACTCTAATGACGCGTTGAAATCAATGTCAGAAACAACCATTTAATTAAATTCACAAAACAATGCACCGTTTTCCTTTCCTAGTTTCCTCGAGTCATTGGTGAGTAAACAATGTAACGTTTTTACGTGCCGCAAAAGGTTGAGGGTTAGGTCAACGCTTCACGCTGCAGTAAATTAGGTGCACACAGCTTTGGCCTTTCAGTCGTGGCCTCGCCGCGGACGGGGCGATACGTGTAATTGACAATACTAATACTGAAGTACAGGCGTTTTTTACATTTATATATAATAGTAAACCATTTTCAACAATGCTCTGGGGGTGTTAAAGCTAAGTCAATAATACATAGTCTAGTGTGTGATAAATAAAATTTTTGAAAATATCGATAAGTTTACCGAGTGCGTGCCATCACTAAAACGACCCCACTCGCTTGGCCGGCAGTCCCCTCACGTCGCGCTTCAGTGTTAGTCCAACCGCGTTGAGGGACGTGTCGAAATGCGGCTCCTAACACTATTTGCGGTGTTTACCGTCTCATTAGCTGTAGACCTTACTGCCGTCGATGAGGCGAGAGATAAGTTCTATTCCACGGAGGAAACATTGTGGAAGAACGTCATAGATCCAACGTGGCAAGGAAGGACAGCGTTAGGAGGGGACATCGAATTGACAAAGGCGTTCGTAGCCTTTAACGATGTAATCGAAAGTATTCCACGTCCACCTCAGCCACCTTTGCCGTCTTGGCTATGGAAGCAAACGTCTGAAAAATTAAATATTATTGATGGATTTTACAAGCACTTTGTGGAGTTTGTGAAACGGCAAACCGTGGCAGGGGCTGTTCCAGCGCCGGTCAAGGAGTGGTTGGATGTGGCGGAGCAAGTGTTGTTAGATACTACACCGTCATCTGTTGCGCAGGCAGTGAGGAAGCTTGATGATTTACTATCACACGGGGACATGTTCCGCACGGCGTTGCAGGTAATCAAAATCGGAAGCTATTCATTGCCTGCCGGACACGCGATTCGTGTGACTAATCGTCGTGTTTGGACATCGATGCATGATGATATTTGTGACAAAGGACCGAGATCCGTTAGCCGGTGTCAGTGACCCAGTGTTTATATTAAACATTATTCTGTTATGGCAACATTGCAGTTTTCGGAAATTCGGTTTGGTTCAACTTACATTTCTGTAATTGGAACTAGTTAAGAGGCACAGTGCCTGACGGTTAACGTAACAGTCCTTGTTATTTATTCATTAAAGCGCTACTCGTTGTTAATTAGTGTTCATTTAGATATGAGAACAAATTATTTGAATTGGAGCATCACAACAATGTGCGAAATATAAATACTAATCTATAAATATCATTTTAAAAACACGCATAGAGATTATACATTTAAAACAATAACTGATATTACTTAGGTGGGTGATCGAGTTGTATAATTTATTTAAATTATGCGCAAGTTTAGTTTGCACGTCAATAACAAACAATTACCAGTGCCTATAGCAAATAGAACATTAATGTAATAATAACATTCATTTATTTAATTGTTTATAGAAAACCAACGAGCTTCGTCACAAATAAAAAAAATACACACATACAGCATATTTCTCGGGCTTAGAGTTCGAGAAAAAATAACAAACACGCGCACATAAAGAAGACAATACATTACCTACGTCACTAGAGGCTGGAAACATTTTCCAAGAACACCTTATTCAGCAATATCGCCAGTAACAAGTGCCTACCGTTTATAGTTACATCTTCATTGTCGTCATAACAAAACAACATCGTAAAATGCAATAATGTTTTTAAAAGCAGTAAGACATTTGCGATATCGTTCGGGATTTAAAGGCTCAGTGACTGACCTAATAATATATTAGACTATATTACGTACGTTGCTCCGATCCCAAAGGAAGTAATTAAAGTACTTGCGTTATGGAAATCGGCAACAACGACGATACCAAAAACATTAAGACCCGGGACCTCAAAGATTGATGTGCAAGCCATTCGACCAAGGCGATCGTCATAAATTATTTCGTCGACCTAAATTATCTTTGTTTACACGACAACATTTGAATTTGATCTTTGTGTTATAAATTATAACAAACTAATGGAGTTATTACATAAAAATGTATGAATATCACTGTAGTAAGTCATCATGATATTCAATGAAACGTATATTTCAAAAACTGCCTTGTTTAAAAACAAAACTAACGGCAGTGCTATCCAAATAACGTTCAAAATACAAACATTTTAATATCACACTCAATAAATAAAAGTGACGGAGAGTACGATTTTTGAAAAAAAATACAAAATATTTTTAAAAAATACTCGTATTCGTAAATCTTTTGTCATTGTGGTTGTTGGCACGCACGTTTTGTAAATATCAATTACTGAAAATGAGGCTATTTAATTATTTATTTTAATATCAATGGCTTTATTTTGATCAATTTCATAATTTCATAATAATGTAAATAAATTTATATAGATATTTTTTTGTGAAATTACTCCACTAGTTTGTTATAATTATTAATACAAAGATCGAACACTCAGAAAAAATTCCTTCGATCCGGCCGGAATCGAACCGACGTCTTTTAGCAAACCGTGCCAGACGTTATGCCAACTAGCGACCTCACGAATTTTTCGATGTGCTTGTTAGTCGGATCGTTGTGTCTGGTTTTTAACGACTGTTTAGCCGTAGCGTGATCTATGAGAAATTTATGAAAGTATTTCGTCATTATTTAACCATATTACGGCAATATTAGATTTAAAAAAAAAAACCTAATTCCTAGACATTTTGATGTGTATAGTTTACATTATTATTGAAGGTGTGTTATGTAAATTTCGAGAACGAAAGTCTTACGGCCAGGGTTTTCGGTACCATGAAAAAGAAATTTTTATTTATGATGATTGTTTATGGAAGATGGATGGCCAATGTAAACCAATGTAAAACCAATGTAAACTATTCAATCATATATTGATTGTTACTATTGTTCCATCATACAATTATAATAAACAATACAAGGGAATTTCCAGACCTCTTCAAGATATTCATTTAGCACAAAGTGGAAGTGAATCAATACTAAATGGAATTCTCTTCCCCAGGACCATCAAGACCTGTGCGAGTTCCAGCTGTCCCAGCATCAATTGATCTATGATATGTACAATACCATATCGTTGACTGAGATCAAAGGCTATGCTATGATGCAGTTTTCTTGGATGCTCCTCAGGATTTATGGAAAAGGTTAGTTTCAAAGTCGATGTTTTTCAGGTATTAAAGGCCAGCCATCTTTATTTTTGAAACGACTATGGTTGTCACCATAGTGTTGGTGATAGTTTTAAGTCGATGGTTATAGTTTCGTGACAGATCATTGCGGTTACAATTACAGCTATAATTGAGGCTATCAGTGCTATAGTGGTATAACTCACATTAACTTTTGTTTCTACAATATTACTTTAAATTATTAGTACCTATCTAAAATATGAAAAAACATTTAATTATCGAATTTTCTTTATACATGAAAATAGCACTAAAAAATAATTAAATTATTTGTAATATTGTTAATAAGAAAATTGAATGTGAGATACACCACTACTGCGCTTATAGCCTCAATTATAATACGTTAAATGTCAAAATCTCTAACTCTAAACTCGTATATAATATATTATATGATTGAACATAAACTGAACTCGGGAATTCGTCATTTAGCACCTGTAATGCCAACCGCTGGGTCACCGTGATCGTCGAAATAGTGTAAATTTTAACGGCGAACTTATTACAATATGAAATACCAAAATTATAAACTTATCAAGTAACATTAACTACGAACTATACAGCGGCATAGTAGCTTCAGTAACTTTCTACTCGGAGTGGCCTTCACTCTACAAATTGGATAAATCCAGTATCATAAGTAACTGTCAATACGTACAGAAACTAAGCCAACAGTCCCATCACGTCTCATGCGTCATGTAAAATTATAGGCACCACGACAGCCGCTGTAAATGTAGGTTAACCTAACAGTAATTAGTTATACCTAGGTATCACTAAGGCGTAGTAAAGCATTCTTGCTTAAGGACATTAGTAATGTTATCATAAATTCTTGAGTTGTTGGGATTAATGAGGCATGATTCTGTTGCATGATGCATTATTTGCTTCTGCGTTATGAATAATTGTTGAAAGAGTGATTTTACTTCTTAGTTCATAGCCAGTTCTTTGACCTTTCTATAGCTGTTCACTTTGATCTTCTTTTTTATTTGTTCACTATACGACATTCTGGGTGTCCATTTCTATCTTTTCCCTTCTATCCTCCCCTCAATTATCACTCTCACAAATTTGTCAATACGCAACAAATTTCCAAACATTTTTCCCTTTCTCCTCTCTATTGCATTCAAAAGACTTGTCTCCTCCCCAACCCTTTCCAAAATTTCCTTAATTGATGTCTTTTCAATCCATTTTATTTTTCAATTCGCCTTGAGGCATTAGTTGCAAAATCCCATGTGCCTGTGATATCACCAGCACCTCCACCATTTTTAACCGGCTTTAACAAAAGGAGGAGGTTCTCAATTTGACAGTATTATTTTTATGTATGTTACGCGATAACTCCGGAATTTGTAAACCGATTTGGATGATTCTTTTTTGTTGGAGAGAGGGCACCTCAGTAATGGTCCCATTTAATATTTGAAGAAAATATGCCACCTCTAAGGGTGGCAAACTAGGTGATGAATGACTCTTTAGGTCGGTTTTTTTTATTGTAATATAATTTATTTATTCGGTTAACAAAACTGGATACAATTCAAGTATAAACTAAAAGTATTTCATTAACATAGTGATGTATAAGAATGTGCTCGATGTGAACACAACATGCCAAATAAAATAAGTGTATAAACATTAAATAAGCCGAAACGCAGTAATGTTCACAGTATTCCTTTTTTATCATATCAATTGACGCAAAGATCTTTGGGGCACTGCCATTGCGCCCGCCACCCTGAGACATAATAACTTCAAAAGAAGCTGAGCAAAGCTAGCGCAATCAAAATGGCTATACTTCTTTTATACTTTGGCATATTCTTAGAAAAATATCGACTTTTTCTTTTAAGTTAATTTATTTCTATTTAAAAGGGAACAAAGGTAAATTAATCTGTAATTAACTAGCATTGATACATTAATCTTTTCACAAAGAAAACCCTAAACTAGGGCAATAACTACATACTTACGAGTCCATAACTATTAATTGTTTAGCTATAAATCAGGGTTATGTAAACTAACTGTTGATTAAAAACCGTATTGCAGACGCATAACGAAATGTGAACATTCTTCGACATGCAAACTTAACGATGTTTCCTATATTAAAGAGTTAATAATATTGTCACTAGAGATGTGTTGACAGAAGATAACTATTCCGTAATGACATGAGTTGAAATCATTTATTCTTATGGCTCATTAATGACAACCAATTGCGATTGCCGTCACATTGAAAGATGATAACAATAAGCGATTACGTTTCGTTAAAGTCACATTGTTATCGTAGCTTATTTAAAATGGTGAATTTTGTTGCAACAATCGCATGACGATAAATTTTTGATAAATATTACACAGTCACTTACTCTCTTCTAATCCCAATAGTAGATTGTACAACAAGTGCGTATAACGCGCCTTTTGCCAGAGACGTGTATATCCGACGAGGTGGATACTTAAGTCGAGGCTAAAATGGGTTTTATGAACGAGTTATACACTCTACTTTTCACTTCGATTGCGAGGAAATTAAATTACAAATAAACGATTATTTCATTAAAAATTAGACATATTAAATGTGATGGTTTTTTATTTTATGCACTAGAGCATAAAATGCTATTTTATGCAGCCTACACCCAGCATAAATACGAACTTTAAGAGCATGAGAAGTGAAAAGTAAATTAAGCAGTAGAGCTCCTTGTGAAAGAGTTCGTCCAGGGAAGTACTGCCACCTTCCCTATTTCTGCCGCCAATCAGTAAGGTCAGCATTATTGTGTTCCGGTTCGGAAGGGTAAGATTGCTGGTGAACGTAAAGACACATGGGACTTGTCAACTTATGTCTCAGGGTAACGGGCGCAGTGGCACTGCCCCTAAGATCTTTGCGATAAAAAGCTCTAAGTGGCACTGCAACTGTTATGGATAGGCGAGTTGCTTACCACTAGGCGCACGACTTGTTCGTCACTTGGTATTTACAATAAGTAACTAAAGCTCTTGTGTTAAGGAAGTCGGAAACAACGACGATAGCACAAACACCCAGGTCCGAGACAATATACAAAAGTTTGTTTTCTACGTTAACCCAGCAGGGGATCGGACCCGGGACTCGGCCACGGAGTCGTCAAATTATATATCTATCAATTAGTTCAGTTTAGTAGCTAGCTAATAGTTTCTTGTGTAAGAGTTCGTCCAGGGAAGTACTGCCACCTTACCTATTTTTGCCGCCAAGCAGTAATGCTCTGGTTTGGAAGAAATTACAGGCACATGGGACTTGTCAATATATGTTATGTAACTTACTTGTAAATGGCTCACGGTGACGGGCTTAGTGGCAGTGCCCTTCAGATGTTTGCGATTTAAAGCATTGATTTGTTTTTTTTTTACTTTTTTTTTATAATACTAAGTGACGGCACGAACAAGTCGTGTACCTACTGGAAAGCGACACTTCTGTCTGTAACAGTTGCAGTGCCCCACTCAGAGCTTTCAATCAGAAAGTTCTGCTAGGCACTGCCACTGCGCCCGACACGCTGAGACGGAAGTTGACAAGTCCCATGTGCCTGTAATTTCACCAAAAGTTTCTGAGTGGCACTACAACTGTTCTAGACAGGCATGTCGCTTTCCAGGCCAATAACTTGTTCGTCCCGTCACTCGGAATCATAAAAAAAAATTTGTTTGCTACAGCGTCGGCATTAATGTTACATTTTCTTGCTGAATATGAAACCGTTCTCTGTAACTTTTGCATTGCAATGATAAGTGTCCGTTTACACTTCGTTGTGTTAGCTTGTTGTATCATGTTCAGGTGTTAACATATTTGAGCAGTGACCTAACCGGAGATGGTTATCGGAACGCGTTCCCGCAGTAGCAAACACTCGATACAAAGGAAATTTTATTTTTAATTTTTAATAGTCGTTCCGTGAGTTCCATATGTATTAGATCATTTAGATTCTTATTTTGAACTTCCCTTGTTACCCGACCATGTAACACTGTACAGCCTAAAGGGCTTAGTGGATTTTGATATGACGTGTTGTTAGATTCGTCTTGATTGTGGAAGTGTCATAGGCTATAAAAAAATAATCAAAATAGTGTGAAGAGGGTTAATTTTTTTTATCTTTCCAGCAAAATATTTTTGAAGTGGGGTTTTTTTCCCATTTTTGTTAGGTATTTATATTGTTACAATTTGTTCTTTATGGCAACCCCTTTCAATACTACACGTTGTGTTCTTAAAAAAGGCACGATACACATTAAATTCCGTCGTCTAATAACGGACAATTCTTCATTTTTTCTATCTTAATTCTTTAATAAATGTTGACTTAATCCACTTGAAATTTTTGTTGTAAAATTGATTACGACTGTGTTTTCTATTAGAAATAGTTTATAATTATTTGATGATTTCAGTGATCAATTAATATTGCGGGCCCTATACGAAGTTTTCGTTATTCTGGTACTAGTAATACCGGGAATCTCCAATTCTGAGGCCCAATAATTGTTATCTGACACCACACTTGTTAAGAGTCGATACTATCTTAGTTCGAATACAAATTTTTCCCTTACCAATATGGTTAATTTTGCTTGTGTCGAGCGGGACACGGGCTTTATTTCGAGAATTTATTTTTTACAAACGCAATTAAATCCATTTGAAAAATGTATACAGTGTTCTATCTATTTAGTTCAGTTGATATAAAAAAATCATTGGTATATGCAATGTACCTATTGAATACAGCGGTTTTCTTGTAAAATTTCGAGGTAAGTTCGTGTGCTATCGTGAAAATCTTTAGGAATCGTGTTTTCACACCCTATACTAATCAATGTACATACTCTATTTTACATTCAACACTTTCACTATTATGCGAATTCAACCAAAGCCTGGAACTCTTAACGTCCATGCAATAAGATTATTACAAGGATTTAAAACATTTTGTGACCCGCTTAATGCTTTTCCGTGTCGACAAGTGTGTGTGAGTGCTGACAAATTAAATTTCAAATACAATGCCCTTAACCTTTTGTTACGTAAAATGGACATATACGGTAATGAGCAGTTTTATATATGTAACCCTGAACTGATTTAGGTGTCTGGAGAATCGTTCGTGATCGTGATTGAAAACAATTCTTGGAATCGGTTTGCCGTCTTAGTAAACAGAATGTTGACGTAACAAAAAAATTACGTAGTTTTTACATTTGTTAGCCTATACTCGAGACTAATCGAAAAAAATGTTATAAATGGTATACATTATTTATTACTAAAAGTTTCATATTTAAAACATTGTTTTAGCTGCAATGAAGTTTTATAAAAACAACCCACGGGAGATTATTTCTATGGCCTACATTTATTTCTCCGTGAGTGTTTTGGGCATATTTTGTTGTTATATATTTGTGCGTTCATGCTACCCGCAAATCAGGGTTTCCCTAGTGCGGGGCTATAAGTGTGTGCGTAATTATGAAAAAATAAATGTATTTTCTTTCTTTTTCCTGAAGTCACTAACTAGTATACAGTTTTAATTATATTTCTACGCTTAAAATGTAATTTTAATTTCTAGGAAACTTTACCCAAGAAGCGAGTCTGACAAGACAGAGGTACACGGAAAGGACAGCCCAGACCGCGACAGCCGCTAGGTCTGCTTTGTTCATGGCCAAGAGAGATCTATATAGATGCGATCCGGCGATTCACCAAGAAGGTAAGCTCTTTTATACGATTTTAATGAGATCGAGATTGAATCTCATCATAAAAATTTCAATTTAAGGTTTTCTTAAATAATATAATAATATTCAATATATTATAATATTTCAAACAACATTAAACAGTTTGACGACTCCAAAACACACTCTGTTACATTATACAACCTTAATTTCAAAGATCAGATCGTAATGAACTTGTAATAACGCCTTAGGTTTATTACGTTACTTACATTCGCAGCTTAAAATTTAAATTTTTATAACGTGTAAATGACGACTGCACAATTTTCCAAATATCTTTCGTAAGTTAGTAAAATAAACAAAAGAAAAAATAAAGTAAAATTTTCAAGCGACGACAGTCAATTTATTCCAATTTTATTGCGCGCGTCGCGACTATCATGTGTAGCCATGCTAAGGGGGCTGGTTTCAGTTTTCTGGGTATTGCCCCAGAGTGAAACCCGTTGCTCTGATACTAATAATACAGGGAATTTCCTGATTTGAGGCCAGGTAATTGCTGTAGGTATCTAGCACTATTTCACCGCAATAGGTGATCATGAAGACAGTGTGGGTCGAACTAACTGGTATTATTTTTTTGTTTCCCTCATTTCAGCTTTTTTTTATCTAATACCAAGTGACGGGACGAACACTTCGTGCATCTGGTGGTAAGCGACACGCCTGTTCATAACAGGTGCAATGCCACTCAGAGCTTTAAATCACAAAGATTTGAGGGGCATTGCCACTGCGCATGTCACCCTGAGACATAAGTTGACAAGTAACATGTGCCAGTAATTTCACCAGGTTTATCCTTCAAAACCGGAACGCAGAAATAGGTAAAGTAGTACTACCCTGGACGAATTCTTTAACAAGGAGTTCTACCGCTACTAAAGTTTATTTGACTGGTTTTAACTTTTTGGGCCGAATGTCACTAATGAAATAGAAACTCAATCAGGATGAAAGAAAAAATTCTATATGACCGCAAAATATCAAAGGTTCAAGCCTTTCAAAAGTGACTTCTACTTCTTCCAGGAGAGACGTATGCACAAATAACACGCCTACTCCAAGGTTATATAGAAAACGAGGTCGATATGAACACAGAGGCCACGTGCCGGGACAACTGCGCGTATTACACACTAGCTGAGAGCCACGACTGCTTCAAAGACCAATATTGCTCGAAACAGAAGCGGTGCATGGGGCGGATCATTGACTGCAACTATATCGATTCAGACATGTGGGTTTGTCCTGCGGTAAGTATTATTTTATTGAAATTCATAATTAATTTAACTACAGTGCATCTCATTTATTAACTGCCTCAGTGGCCGAACATTTATTTCTCTCGTGAGTTTGGGTGTAATTTGTGGTTTGCTATGTGTGTGTCCATGGCACCCGTGACACTGGGTTTTCCCTAGTGCGGGGCTATTGAGTGTGTGCGTTATTATTATTGCCGAGGCCGGATTTGGGAGATTTCATTATAGTTCCTAAACTAAATAAAATATAGACGGCGTTGTAATTTTACTCGTCATACAAATGGATCGAGTATATAATATACTCGATGTACAAATGCATGCCCACTATTATTATGGCGCAGTCTATGGATAAACTAAATTCTAATCTTCCCCTTTTCTTGCTGAGTGCGTTTGAGCACTGCATCCCATTCGTATTCACTCCGAATGCGAGCATTTACAAATCTAGAAAACTCGGACGTCGCTTTCGGATGTCGCTTGTGCACTAAGTCCTATTCGAATCCCAGAAAATACGAATAACGCTTGTACTCCTACGAATAAAATGATCCTTGACATTTCGGACCGTCATTTCTCGGATTCGGAAATGGTACGAATCGGACGTAGTGCACAAATCGCACATGACAACTAACATAGTATTATCTCATAATGGCTTTAACTTATATTAATATTACGTATTTAGTTTCAAAGCGACAGAATTGTCTGTCACTTTGAAATTAAACCGTATACGAATGACTCATCAATATAGCGATATTTTTGAGAAAAATTATTAATATAACGCAACTTTGAGATAAAATATAACATGACGCCATTTTTGGGATATACAGATGCAATTTCGTTATGAATTAAAAAAGGATGCGACATTCAATTTGAGCGTTGTAAATATTTTTTAAATTGGCACAATTTTCAAACCTGGCATAGACACAAGTTTATTTAACCGACTTCAAAAAAGGAGGGGTTATCAATTTGACAGTATTATTTTTGTGTGAATGTTACGCGATTATTAGCGTGAGCATTACTGCGTTCCGGTTTTGAAGGGTAGGGGTGCTGGTGAAATTAGAGGCACGTGGGACCTGTCAACTTATGTCTCAGTGTGACGAGCGCAGTGGCAGAACCCCTCCGATCTTTGCGTTTTAGAGCTGTGAGGAACTGTTATGGACAGGTGTGTCGCTTACCACCAGGCTCACGGCTTGATCTACCCGTCACTTGATATTATAAAAAATCCTTTAGTACACGCTCGTCCGTGACTTGGCCTTTATTTTGGACGTCCTCAATTTGGTCGTGGCAAATTCGCCTTGGTCGTCCCTTACCAACCTGCCACCTCGCACTAATTTAAGTTTGTATTGTTTAATACAAAGAATTTGACATTGTCTACTGATGAAAAACTATAGCTATATGTAGGTACGGAAGTAAAACAACAATTATGTGATACAAGTTGGTGCTACTTTTTTGTTCATAAAAACAATGATAACCCGATAGTTACAGAGCACAATGTCCCCAAAAACACGCTAATTTATGACAGTTACGCACGCGAATTTTAAAAATAACTAATCAAGCGCGAAAGGCGGAAATGCTATTCCATTAATCCATTGCTATGTTTATGGTATTGGTGTTCTACAAATATAGTTGAATGGATTCAAATAACATGGCCATAACACCTAAAATATATTTTTTTAATTTTTAACTTTAAAAAAAAATGGTTTTTTTTTTCATTTAAAAATATTTCATTTCCTATGTCTAACAATCGCGAAAACCTAAGAACTCGATAAACTTTTTTAAGATAAAAATTTTTATACTTGTACCTTGAATTTAAATTTTGTCATTATTAGGTTTCATTATTTTCTTTCAATTGTAAAATTATATCTTTGTTGTCATTATGGGAGCATTTCTGAAGGAAAGTATTTATGATTCTCGCCTCACTCGTGGCCTTAACGATACATTTTGAATTAGTAAATGGGGGAGGAGGAACAATCCCTGGCAATGGCACGGCCGGCCAGGGTCAGGGACAGGTTCAACCAGCGAACGATACATTCCGTATAGATCCCTCAAGTGTTTAGCAAGATTGTTGCAAATAACCCGTTTGGGAATAAATTTAATTGAGATATATTTCAATGGAGGACACAATCCATATGTCAGTGGTCTCATGCGTGAGATAGAAACATTATTGTTAAAATAAATATTTTAATCAGATACCATATACGTGTAGTCTGTGGGAACTGTATCAAGCATACAATGCCATCCGCGTTCAATATAATGATGTATTTAGAGCCACGTTTAATTTGCCAAGAGACTGAAATCTGAAATGTTTTTTAGCACGTCCAGACGAGTTTGTTGCTGTGCATTATTAATACATTACTAATAGCACTACAGCTGCTACAGCTCGCAGTTGCGACTTGTCCATACTGCAACATTGGGTTTCAATTATTAATAATTAAGTATACGTATGTAAGAAGTTATATGTAATATTGCAATTCTATGGATTTGTTTGTCTGAAATAATTTTATAATTTTTATTATTATTAAATTTACAGAGCATGAGTAGCCATCGCCGATACGAGTGGATCGAATACGAGAATGGGCGCACTCTCGGGCAAGTGGGGCACTGCAGGCGCGGAACAACCAAGGTGAGAATGATTTCGTTAATCAGGATGTTAGCCCGAACGCAATTCTGCATTCGCATATTACAATGTTTTGAGTTTAGCTATTGAAAAATGTGTTCCTCTCCAGGCCTATTAACTATAGCAACTTTTTGTGTTACAACGGTTTTAAATGGGTAAAGTACCATGAAATTAAAACAAAAGATAATATAAAAAGTAGACAATATTATTTATATATAAAAAGCTATATTTCGTAAATATATTACACATTTTTTTTAGCATTGGACATAAGAGAATTTTGGGTCTTTTATCGGGTACCATTTCATTCCCTCATTTTGAAAGCAAAGCAATTCAATAAAAACCTTCACCTTCTTTGTAATTATTATGGTTTGTTCGTAGCATAATTAGCAACTTTTTTTATATAAAAAAGTAAGTGCGCATTTGACCTCCATTTCACCCGATGGAAAGTGATGATGGAGCTTGGACATCTAAACAATGCTTATTCACTCTCACTTTGAAAATACCCAAGTTACAGGGTTCGGGGAGTAAGTCTGCAGGCAGGGAATTCCACCCCTTAGCCGTTCGCCAAACAAATGCGGAAGCGGAATTTAATCTATTTGAAATACTTGTAATATAAAAAACTTAAAGATACAACAGAGATTTCAAACACTAAAACGAAACTTAAAAAAACATATGATCAGGTCATTTGTCATAAATTCTCACGATGTTTTCCTTTGATGTTGTCTGAAAAAACAGGTTTACACGATCACTGTTTGTTTGTTATAGCTTTTGTAATTAAAAAAAAAATCTAGGATGAGCGATGTAGTTTGTAGGAGGCCTCTGCTCTCGGGAGTAGACAGTTTCACTTTTGAAACTGTACTAAATATTTGTACCCGACGTATTTTCGTTATAGTTACATGTATAAAATGGTCAGACACACGATTAGCGGAATGTTTGCTTGCCCAGTTATAAAAAAATATAGATACGGTATTTAGTGAAACATAATCTATAAGTTCGACAACCCTTCCTTTTATGTACTGCGTAGATATATTTATTTATTTGGAACGGGTCCGGATTTGTACATAATATAATGGTAAGTTAAATGTGGACAAAACTCGCCCCCTGTAGTAGCCGTATTTAGTTATTTTAATTAAAAATCCAGACTATATCCCCACTATTTTTCCAGCTTATCTCATGCAATAGCGTTAGTCTTGGGGTCATCACATAAATACATTCAATATTTATAAACATTGCTTTTATAATAACTAAAAATTAAACCGTTTTGTTGACTTCATCGCAATTGTAACGATAACATTATTATGGGAATATGAACCTAATGATAAACAATAACAAAGAATGAGAAAAATATGACTAACTTGTATTCGATATGAAAAATTACCGTACGTTTTTTAAGATTTATTTTGTCAGTGACATACATACATATATGTATGGGCGTCTCATGGCTATGAGGGAAAGTACTTTAAATATTGTAGACAGGACATTTTGAAGACATTGCATTATTTTTAAAAGTAAGTGATATCGCACTATAGGACGTTCTATATAGCTGTTCGTAGAATAAGTAAGGAGAGCTGGTATTATTTGTTTTAATCAAAAAATTAAGTGCGCATTAGACTTCCATCTCACTTGATGGAAAGTGACGATGAGGTCGAACATGGAGAATGCACACCTAAATAATGTCTAGTTCATTTAAGAAATTCATAAACATAGAAAAAGCAAGACTGAAGTCTTGAGATTCTGCAGGTGGACTCGTGGTGGCGTTGGCTGTTCTGGCACTGTTCGTACTGCATGTGCCTCTGCGACGACGCAAGCTTCGACTCAGATCGCTACTTCAGTCTTTGGGACTCAACATCTGACGTCAGGAATAACAAGTTAGTCCCTGACGTTTGGGACATCCGCACACACTGTTTAAGCTTGATAGTGATTTCAAAGACTTAGTTCTGTTAGGGTTTTCGTGTCTTGCGACTGCTTTTTACTGCTAAATTGCAGGTTTAATGTATGGTTTATGAAATCCTGGTCCAAATGAAAGAATAAGACTTTTTAACATGCCATTTTCATTTGAAGGTCGACTCCTGGTGGAGATGGAATCTCCTCCATTGTTCCTACTGCATGTGCCTATGTGAGGACCAGGTCAACGAATCTGACCGCTTCTTCAGCATGAAAGAGATTGTAGCAGATATGTCCACGAACAAGTCAGTATAATGATATGACTGACCAGGGGGTCAGGATTTCGGAGACTATTAGAACTTCCTTGACCTCTTTGACATTCTTTTAGTTTAACACATAGACATAAAATCGACGATTAACTTTGCCTTTTACAAGCTTTTATTTTCTGCTTTAGGAGCTTTTATAAGGACTAACTTTTTGCATGACTTTGACAGGCAAGTGCAGTCCTGGGTCTTTGGCTGAAACTTGGTAGAATCTTCTAGAATTAGGCCTCATTTTATTCGGAACTTCTGTACATAACATAACTGTCGACTTGAATTGGGAGTTTTTACCGATTGTAACATTAAACAAATTTATTTGCGGGATATTTTAGGAACACCGATGTAATCTATTTGTAACAAGTAAATTACTGCATGGGTGTGCGGGTGTCCAGATTAATAATCAGTTACATTTATTCATATTATTAATTTATCTCATTGGAATTTCTCAGGGTTGTAACAGGAATTCGTCTAGTGAAAATGGGAAGAGTCTTCCATTTGCAGATTTCTGAAGGTACTCTTAAGGAAAGGGGGCATGTCACACCTGGTCGTTGGGTTCCTGTGCAGAAGTTCGACCCCAATGACAAGGACATCAAACAAGACGTCGACTACCATACTTTGACATACGAAAAGAGAGCAATAGATTTGGACGAACTGGATTCCCCTACTGGAAGCATAATGACTGGTGTCAGGTAATATTGACTTGCGCACGTTATCGCATAGATAAAAAATCAGGGTTTTTTTGTTGGGATTCATCGTTACGACACCAAATCAAATTTTGCTATTGGCACACTATGTATCCTGCTCCGATTACTTTTCCTATAACTCAAAGGTTGTCTGGAAGAGATCGCTCCTAGTGATAAGGCCGCCTTCGCCCACATTAGTTTTAAACTGTCTATGTACTGTTTTTGCTCCTGTGTGTTAGCAATAAAGCGTATATCTATAATAATAATAACGTACACACTCAACATAGCACCGCACTAGGGAAACCCTGTGTCGCGGGTGCCATGGACACACACGTAGACAACCACAAATTACACCCAAACTCACGAGAGAAATAAATGTAGGCCATACAAATATTTCTCCCGACCCGGGAATCGAACCTGGGACCTCTGCATGGCAGTCCAGCATGGTAACCGTTCGGCCATGGAGGCAGTTAAATTAAATATCTATATATCTATAAAAATAAAGCCAAAGGCAATTTATCAATGTAATTTGGTTTTTCAGACTCCGAATGCTCGGTCCTCACTTGCACTTCGAGATCAGATCCACGCCATTTAACTACACTACAGGCAGGTTAGCAGCCGATAGAAGCGTATGGATAAGCAATGATAACACTGATGGCGCACCTGAGAAGCCCAGGTGAACTTCTTTTTTAATTCAACTCTTCTTTAGTGCTCTTCACATCTATAGTCTGTCTTCTTTGAATACGAAGTAAAATGACAGTTAATTGCGTAAGTGTTGCCTACTTGCGAGCAACTAGCGATTGCAGTCGATTAATATTTTATCGACTATCGACTGAATATTGGTCATGCTTAAAGAATAAATAGCCGTATTTGTTTCATTTGAATTGTCACTTTTTGTAAGTTCATACATACTCCGTATTTAGAACTATGTTTCTAAAAAATACAAAGAGGAGACATATTTTAAAGTTTAATAGGTTTTTCATTTTAATACACTATATATAATCAAACCCGGCTATTCTTAAAAAATAAATAGGCCAACTGTCAAAATAGAAAAAAGGCAATAACGCAATTGGTAACCATTAGCATCGTAACATTCACAATGCAGTAATTTTTGGCAATTTTTTTTCTTTTTTCACAAATTATCGATGAAACTATCGACAACAACTACATAACTATTTAGAATTTGTAAAAACTGGTAACCCTACAAATGTCATTTTACTCCGTCTTCAAAATAGACAGGCTATAAATCCAATTACAATTTTATGTAAACGAGTTGCAACCAAAACAGAGCTTTCATTAGAGGTTAGAAGGTTTAGAGGTTATTATTTAGTGTACACTCTTATTACCTTAAATTAGCACTTATATTAGCTTGGTGCAGCAAGCGAACAGCTAGCCAGGTGAATACTGAAAATCAGCAATGCTGAGTTTTCTTGTCCACGTCACTCAATTGTTTTTTCTATTCGTTTTTTAAATATTGTGTTCTTTGTGTTCTTTATGTTTTGTGGAGAAATAAATACCTTATTATTTTTAACCGACTTCAAAAAAGGAGGTTCTCAATTCGACTGTATGTTTTTTTTTTGTATGTATGTTACGCGATAACTCCGATATTTGTGAACCGATTTTAATGATTCTTTTTTTGGTGGAAAGAGGGTAATTCCATAGTGGTCCCATTTTATTTTGAAGAAAACCAACCACCTCAAAAGGTGGCTGTTCACGCATGAAGATTCGTTTTTATAAATAGCGCCTGACTATAATTTAGGAGCAATTACTTTTAGCAATTATTTAGTTGATTTTGCTATTTCTCCGATTCAAGGCGTTTTTCTCTCGATATACTTTGAGTAGTGTCGTAGTGAGAACCTATTTTTATTATCTCCAGTATCAAGTCCTGTATAGTGGCGAACTAGGGGATATTTCAATGAAACTTAGCAAATAGATGTAATTCCACGTACGTTTGAGATCGGTTTTTTTAGTACTCTGTACTGAGATTATTATTCATTCCAAGGTATTAGAACTCAATTTGACTTAGAGAAGTTTTATAATAAACCACTCCGTTATATTTTCAGGAAGAAGCTAGAATTGTACAAGCCGGATATCCCAACGCGATACCGCAGCGTATCGTTGCCAGTGGACTCCAACCACGACCAGTACTTGGAGTTTACACATAGCGACTTTGAGGCTGATGCGGCTCAGAGCACTGTGCCTTTCATTGATATACAACCTGTACAGCCCATGAAGGGTGAGATTCGCTTTTTTTTAACAGGTTGCTGGTTTTTTGGCCTGCAAATCCAGTATGACAGAGACATGTGAAATTATGATAGCTACTATGACCGTTTTTTTGTTTACTAACTACAGTTCGGGACTGATTCTGTTGACACAATAATTTATTTCAGTAACTATCGGATAGTCTGTATTAATTATACGACGTAACTAGTTTCTGACTAGCTCAATCAGCCGGGACCGTATTAGGTCCCATGTCTGTAAAGAACCCAACACGTTGGTTTGTTAAAAAAAAACAACAAATATACGCGATTTAAATCCGAAAAAACATGTATGTATGTTTTTGGAAAGAGGCTATTGGTCCCATTTAAATTTGAAGAAATTATTCAACCTGTAAGTGTGTCAACTAGGGGATGAAAGCCGACTTCAATAAAATTTGGCAAATAGATATAATTCTACGAACTTTTGAGGTCAGTTTTTTTTTATAAAAAAGTTGTAATTTTCTCCGATACGTTTGTGTATAAATTGTTAAACACGCGATTAGGGTTCGTTGGACCTAATATTTTCTCGAGCATTACAGCCCTCGAGGAGAAGTATTAAAAAGATGTATGTATATGGGAATATCGGTAATTATTTCCAGGCGCGTCCCTACTAAGCGGCGCAGGCATAATCCACCGCGGCGTGACGGGCTCGGGCGGCTTCGTGGCCGTGAAAGTGTTGACGTACGACTACTCGCGCCACGTGCGCGCGGACCCCCCGCCAACGACCTTCGACGAGGACGGCGAAACGACAGAGTTCGTCCCTGTAGTCAACTAAGTAGTTCTAAACCATTTTTATACTCAATCTTTTGTAAGTTAAATATAAAATTTCGTAAATAAACATTTTTAAAGTACCTCGTTTGTTTCCATTGGACCTACCACGCTTCGTACCCAGAAAGAGATCACATATGGCATGATGTCACTTATTCCCGGGGACGAAGGTTTTCAATTTTCTTTTTTTTTCTTTCGTAAGCCGTAAACCAACACACTATGAACCCCGTTTTCTTGAAGTGTGACGTAACATATGGCGGGTAAAACTAGGACTCACCTGGACCCTGAGCGGGTGTACAGCCAGCAACGCAAGTAGATCAGCCGGTGGTAGAACGTCGGCGGCTTTGATGCCCATGCTGCGCACCCCGGCGCACAGGAACGCGGCCAAGTATCGGTGCAAGGGGAAGTGGAATGAGGCGTGCATTATTTCCGTCTGTTGAACAGAAGTTTCGCGTTCAGACTTTGACATAATAAAACAGACAGTCTATAAGATATGCTGTGGCCGAAGCATGGCAGCATATCAATGTTTGATAAACCTCCCCGCGACATATTTATTTCAATTGATAAAGCTATGTTGCCATTATTATTTTTTTTATGGAGAATACTGAATCGGTAAGATACCGCAGTACTTATTCCTTTATTTATTTATTTGGTAATTAACTATTGTTATACATTTTGAAGACCAAGGATAACGATATGAAATTGCGTATATTTGTCATTTAATCATCGCCGCGAAAACGACGGCACAAAAGGTTTTTGTAGTTTCAGTTTTTACATTATATTAGTTATTAATTACGTGTTTCTGATTACTATCATGTATTTAAAAAATGTTTTCTCACCTTCTTCTAATAATTTATATGTATCAATTTATTGGTTTTTATTATTTATTTTTATTTCGTTTGTCAGGCTCAATTTTTACGTTGACGAAATTGCTGTGCACAGCCGTCAAAATGTTTTAATATAGCTGTGACTATGCGGCCATGTTTGGCACGGCGGTAGGTATTCTTTTGCAACCATTGGGCGTGGCGCTCGCCATGTTAGCTATTGTGGTAAAGTTTTTAAATGGCGGTTTATCATTCCTGAGAAAGAAAGAAGAAATAAAGAAAATACATTTATTTGTTTACCACAATGACACCCACAAAAGACAAAAGACAAAAAAAAAGACATACGATATACATAGAACATATAGTAGCTTTATCGCGCCGGAATGCTACGAGGGCTAATTTGCCATTGTTTATAATAGGCTAAGTAAATTATAGAGGTGTAGACATACTAGTTTTACAGCTCGGAAATGTAAGAAAAACTTTATACCACAGGGTGTTGACCAACGATTCGGGGGGAAATATATCTTAACCTCACAAAATGGACCCCTTTAGGTAACCGAAAACGTGGAAGAGACTCACCCGCTCCATGTGCGGCGCGGTGAAGTGCACGGCGTCCAGCCAGTCCTGCAGGTAGGTGAGCGCGGCGGCGATGATGCGGCGCGCCAGCGGCGCGTGCGGCGGCTCCGTCAGGTGGCTCAGCACCGACCACATGGGGTAGGCCGCCGCCTCCAGCTCGCACGAGAACGCCGCGTAGTACGACGACGGCTCGAACTCGATGTGCCCGCCCACCTCGCGCACGTTCACGTTCATGCCTGCGACGGGAGGAGGAGCTGTGAATCGCTAAGGTTTGAGGGGCACTGCCACTTCGCCCGTCACCTTGAGACATAAATTGACAAGTTTCAAGTGACTGTAATTTCACCAACACCCTTAAGGACAACGCCCAAAACCGCAACACAGTAATGGTGACATTACCGCTGGCGGTACTTCACTGGACGAACTCTTTCACAAGGAACTGTACTGCTACTAACTGCCCTAAAGGTTTATCATAACTGAGTAAGTCTTCATCACCTTTCAACAGCGAACATCCTCTATTAATAGTCATATGTCAACCTGTTATATGAATATAACTCCAGTAGCTAGAACTAAAACTTCAACTCAAGATGTCAAGTGCTAAACCGATTTGATTGATGAATAAAAAAATTAAACAATAAAAACCCCACTCACCTTGCAACATACTCAAAAACTCGAACCACATATCGACCAAGGCGTCGTCCTGCAAGAACAGTAACGCGACTCGCTTATGCGACAGCACGTTATTAAAATCCGATACTAAAGGCCAATAGCAGTGTTCCTTCATTACTCTCTTCGTACAATCAATGACGTAATGAAAATTCTTATCACTGTCATGTAAAGTGTTTTGTACTAATATCTTCCCCATCATAAGTCGTAAAGATAACACCATAACGTGTAATAAGTGGAGCTGCTGTACACAGCGCAATGCCAAGGCCTCGTTGGAGAAAAGTTGGACGGACATGTGCACAACTCGGTTGGACAGCGTGTCGGGGTCTGCAGCTGCTTCCAGGACGAGTGGGATGCGAGCGTAGTGCATAACGAATGTGCGCGTTAAGTGTTCCTGGAATAGAAACCATAGTTGTTTAAAACTGTATATTGAGTATTCGGCTTTAATGACAACAATGATAGTACTCTAATCGAGACATCCGTAGAACAATAATGTATGTGCAAGACTTCTTGTTCTCAGGACATAAGTACATTTCGTTCGTTCTTCTTCGGATGTCAGACCGACCGTTTCGCTCGATTTTATATTTCCGAAATGAAATAAGACATATAAATTCTCAAAACACCTTAACGTAGGCCTTAGTTTGAATAAGGAAATTATTCTCGTAATGTACTTATTCTCTTTTCGCTATATAATCACACCGGACTCCATTCTTCGGATGAGTCGTAATGATAAAAGTTTGGGACTTATGTTACAAACATCGAGTATGTAACCAGAAATAGAGACGAAATGTCATTTAATTTGTTTGAAAACTATTCTGCCGTATCATTACTGTGGCAATTGCGCTCCGATTGGCCAGCCCGAATTCAAAACAATTGACGGGTGTAGTCAATTGTTTCACTTCAAATCGACCAGTTATCTTGAGCTTTGCTATAATGGACGAGAATTGCATATTTAATATTTAATTAGCGATGAAATGTGATTCCGTTTGTTTTTTAATTAGATGTTTTGCAGTTTTTCCCACACCGCCGAATGGAACAGCACGCCATTGTTAGAGATATTATCTTTATCACAATAAATACAGTATATTTTTGGAATATACGGAGACGTACACACAGGTCAGTTGTTGGCGCTGTACTATTTCAGCTTTCTAATTTGTAATTTCAGTGCAAACGAGAGTTGATATTTATAAGTGATATATATATCACTGATGAGTTACCTTGGAATGTATGGCCCCCATTTCGTCTCTGTTTCTGGTTATATACTCGATGGTTACAAATGAGACTATCAGAATAATCGTAACATAATTTTTTTTTCTACATTATTACTTGAAATTATTCTAAATGCTCCAACATAATTATTCCATATTTGGATGCTATTTTTAGGTATAAAAATGAGTTTGGGTGTAATTTGTGTTTGTCTATGTGTGTGTTCGTGGCACCCGCGATACAGGGTTTCCCCAGAGCGCGGCTATGAGTAGGTGCGTTATTATTATTGTTATTAGTTTATGGAAGGAGGTAATTCATTAAAAAGTGTTGTCTGTATTTTTACAGATTTTTAACTACGTCGCATACTTTTTTAACAAGTTGTTTACCTTGTAATCCTGGTCGGGCAACATGTTGAGCAAAAAGCAGACGATGTTCTGTGGAAACTCGTACTTGAACGTCCAAAATATGAACTCGTCGAGCAACGTGTTGTGTTGGAGCCGAGGCGCTAGTGCCGGCAGGTTACGATATCTGTAAATAACAAAGAGATGTCAATTCGATATCAAAGCGACAAACTGATTAGGAATTCCCGTGGCGGCTTGCGCAGGACCATAGTTCGTAAGTTACGTACGTACATACGTGAATGTTTAAAAGCAATACATCTCGCTGACATATATTTAAAAAATGCAGATTAAAAAAAAACAAATTCCTTACTTTCTCAAACTCGGACCTTAAAGCACAAAGTTACTGAAATGCAAAACATGGATTCTGTTGATAAATGGAATGTGTGCGATACAAATTTTGCAAGCTTATTTCACTTCACATTTCCTTCATACTTTTTTATTTTTTTTTGAAAATCATATTGTAGAAATTTGCGATACTTGACATAATATGTTCTGAATTAATAAATATTTTGTATTAAAATTGAATTATGTTTTTCGCATAGTGTAAACATAATAATGCACTTGACTGTAAAATTAATTTATAATCAAACTGAGAATTGCAAATATACAGTTAAATAATCTTCGTAGCCTTTTGATAAATTATCATGTAATATTAAATTTATGTATATTTATTATTATTATCGCTCTATTTATGTATTTTTATTATAATTTACGCATATTATTTGATTTATGTATATTTATTATTATTATCTTATAATCGCTTATTGCGATTGCTACACATCCGAAATAAAACCACTTTCTCGAATCCAAAATCATGTCTATTTGTTTTTTGTAACAACACACACTGGCATTTACCTATTCTTAAAGTAATGTATCCAAATTAACATCCTTGATAAGAAATTTAAAATAAATACAAAGTTTTAGCATGTCCTGAATAATCACTCTTTATGACATACGAGTTTGAGAAAGTAAGACCGATGTCTTACTTTCTGTAACTTCTTGCAATCCATCTGGGACGACCAAAGGGACGAACGTGACATTAGTGGAATAGCGTCATTGTATAGCGTCACGTTATTATATTAAAATTTTGAGAAAAATGCCATCGTGTGTATTTATTTAGAAAATGCATTTACATACAATTATTATTATGTAAAAAAATATATAAAATTAAAACACAAGAAATCATATTATACCACGCGAAAATTAGCGAAAATATTTATATTATTGCCTATTTTTTCTTTATTCTCTCTAATAAACAACAATTTATTACTGAAAATAGACATAGTCAATTATTTCTGTAGCGAGTGTGATAAGGAGGCATGCACTACGGTCAAAGATTATAAGTGCAGATATGAACATTGTAGGCAGTAAAGTCATCAATTGCCTGTGCTACATTTTCCTTCTTTGTATATTATTTGCTTTATACAAAATATGAATATTAATTGTAATCTTAAAATAATTTTTGTCATGTATTTAGAGCTAAAACTTTAACTTAACGTTAACTTAACTGACTTCGTGGCCGGACGGTTCCGGATTCGAGAAATATTTGTATTGCCTCGTGAGTTTGGGTGTCATTTGTGGTTATCTATCTTATGTTTTTGGCACCCGCGATACAGGGTTTCTCAGTGCGGAGCTAGGAGTGAATGCGTTATAAAAGAAATATTGTTTTAAGGTAGAAGATTTTATTTCACTTAGGGTGGATTTCACCAAAGTCGAATAAGTCTAAATTCTTACGCGAGTACTTAACGTCTTATTTTTGTTTAATAACAAAATAAATTTAGTTCTCTTTTTCCATTGTGTTTTACATTTTACCTACTCTTGGAAATGTTCATTCTGTTCCACAAAATCATAATCTATGTTCCATATTTCGAACGTGTTTTACTATGAACATAACATAACATGTATATAATAAGATCACTGGATGAAACCTGCACGACGAAGAACAACACTTGCCCAGCAGAGGGACTAAAAAAGTATAGATTAAGTCAATACTCACTCGTCAGGCGGTTCAGGCGCTGGGAAAGACTCTATGGCCCTGTCGTACATCTCGCGCGATTCCGCCATGTAGCATCCGTACGGCGTCTCCGGGTATGGGGGGTCCACCAGGTTGCGGTACATCTGCAAGTGAACAATATTTACGTTGACTATCATAGGTAGTTAGTTGTTACAACTAGCCCAATTGATATTTTAATAACCGACCTCAAAAGTCCGTGGAATTACATCTATTTGTATTTATATTTTATCCCCTACTTTGCTACCCTTAGAGGTGAACTATTTTCTTCAAATTTGAATGGGAGCAATACTGAGGTACCCCCTTTCCAACAAAAAAAGATCATCGCAATCGGTTCACAAATGCGTGAAATAACGCGTAACAAAAAAATACAGACGAATTGAGAGCCTCCTTTTTTTGAAGTCGGTTAAAAATGGTTTATAGAATAAAATATTATCTTCTCTGACAACCTAGTGACGTCACATGATTTTTTTTTTTGGAATCAGTTGAACAACATGTTAACAGGCTTACATCTGTGGCTTGGTAGAAGAAGTGTGTAAGTAATTAAGCCACGGATATATGACTCGGATATTCTACAGGATATGTCACTGAAAGAGTGCGATGAAATTCCTCCTTCCACCTTCGGGAGACCATGTAAGCAGGGGTTCCACCTCTATGCTGTGGATATTCCAAGGATTCGCACCAAGCGTTACGCTTCCACATTTATATGGCGAACCCCCCATTCCCTGAAGGCTGTAACTTGGATCTTTTCTAGAGTGAATAGGCATGTTTTAAATTTGCAGGCTCCATCGTCACGTTCCTTCAGGTGAGATGGAGGTCAAATGCGCACTTACTTTTTTTTATAAAAAAAGAAACGCAGCTATTTGCGGAGTAGCAAAATAATTTGTATCTATTTTTATTTTAAAATGGTTGTAATACTTCAGGAACAGAAGCGAGTGTGGGCACAATAACTCAGGAAAGTTTTTTATCCCTATCGAATGAATAATAATGGAACGCATATAAGACAAACAAACATACATTCATTTATATATATCGCTACCTTTCAAGAATTCTGGCGTGAATCAAAATAGTTACGGTTAAATAAACATAGAACAAAATTGGTTAGATATCCTTGGGGACAGTGCAAAGATGCGTATGTAGCATTGGTAAAAAAGCGCGTATCTTCACGTGAAAAATTTTTACAGGAGTGAGTTGTGTGTTTATTTATTTATTTATTCATTCATTCTCATTGTAAACTTACAGCTAAAAAGCCGACACGTTTACATGTCATAAACAATAATTATAAATATATTTAATTATGATATTACTATAACTATTCTAATTCTAAAAATTTACAAGTCTCCCTACATATATATTCAACTCTATCAGCGAATGTGTCAATGTGACCACACTGAGTGAGTATGTCCCCGATCAGTTGAATAGCGCGAATGGTAGGCGCGTTCGCGACATGTACCGTACGAGTGATGGGCTTGCGTAAGGGCCGCGGCGACGCGAGGCCACCGCACCCTCATCACCGCAAGGTATACGCGTGGGTACCAGCAGATAAATCTTAGACATTATACCAATATGCGCCTTATGATGGAACGCGGACATGTATTGAGCCAGAAGAAGCATCCTTCGCCTAGAGACAAAGTGTCTAAGTCCACCACGCCCGCAACAAAGTGCGAAGGATACAAGTATGGGTAATACCGGTACTGCCGTCTATAGAGTCAACGTACAAATTTTCGTTGAATTCGTACAAACACGACAGAATATTTGTATTACAAACTTTTGAGGTAGGTATTTTTTTTTTATAAAAAAGTTATAATTATTGTTTAAACCATCTTCTTGATGAATTAGGTACTTTTGAGATAGGACTATTCTAGAAAACTATCGATATATATATAGATTTAGTATGTAGCTCTATATTTTTTTGTTTCTTCACCCAAAGTACACGCATTAGATTCTGTTTCGCCCAGGCGGATAATGGCTTTTTATGGAGCTTTAAGAATTTACCTGTGGATTGATGAGCGCCTTGGTCATAGCGCCTCTCATCAGGTCACCCATGTTGTTGAACTCCATCAGCATCTGAACGAAACCCTCGCACTCGTGAACTGCTACGCGATACATGTTTGACGGTGACGCTTGCGGACTCGTGCTGGAATTAGGAAAACAAGATGCTATTTAACCTTATATAATATATAGGTCCAGAACTGTTTTTATTTTATGTTTTTCGTTTCTTTATTTTTCACAAAATTATCATAATTTTTATATCAAAGAATCATTTATTACTTAGGTAAAACAAATTTACACTTGCAAACGTCACATTTAAGATACTGCTAATTCACTACGCTGACTTCCCTGAGAAGAATGAGCAAGAAACTCTAGGGATTGCTCTTTTCAACTAAACTTGAATGCTATGAAATTAAGTACCAGTAGAGCTCCGTGTGAAAGAGTTCGTCCAGGGTAGTACTACCACCTTACTTATTACTGCCGCCAAGCAGTAATGTCAGCGTTACTGTGTTCCGGTTTTGAAGGATAAGGGTGCTTTACAAAAAAAATACCCTTTGACTGAAATTTATATGGAATCTAGACTCATGTTGTCTTTCCATACATCTTTATCTAACACGTAGTCTTCAATTTTCTAAAAGCTATTTCAATAAAAATATTTTTAATAATTACTAATACAAAGATTGAACACTCAGAAAAAATTCTTTCGATCCGGTCGGATACGAACCGACGTCTTCTTGCATACCGTGCCAGACGCTATACCAACTAAGCCACGGAACAAACCAACGGACCTCACGAATTTTTCTATGTGCTTGCGTCGTGTCTTTGTACTTGGTCTTTCAACGACTTTTTAGTCGTAGCGCCATCTATGAGAAATCTATGACAGATTTATCACCCAGTTAGTACCTTTACAGCTACCAGTCCTGGCGTGAGATGTCGCTATTCACTGTATTAATTAAATTTTTATTGAATTGATATTCAATTATTTTTTGTGAAATTACTCCACTAGTTTGTTATAATTATTAATACAAAGATCGAACACTCAGAAAAAAACTCTTAATATATAATCCGGAATCATTGCAAAAATATATACAGTTCCCCATAAAAGTCGTTTGCCTTGGTTAAACGAAATCGTGGCACCCCGAGTTTGGACGTCTCGTTAAATTAGTAATTTAGTCTTCAAATTCAATATGTATGTATTAGTATACTACACCAACGAAGTGCCATCGACTCGCCATTGCAGAGCAAAATACAAAAAAATTGCAATGTCAGTTCTGCCGTCCACTACCTACAACGCGACTAAGTGACAAATGGTCAAATTCGGTTTTAAACAGCACAAGATAGAGCACAAAATTATCTTTTAAAAACAGTTAAAATTAGCTAACGAGTTTGACTTATCGAAACTTACTCTAACGATGCAAAGCTTATTAAACAATTTAAATATTTTAAAAGTGGGTTAGAAATTTTTCTTAACTTTTAGCAGAATACCAAACATACAAAATCCTGTCATTGACATTCGATCGGATACACAACTGAGTTCATTTAAAACTAGAAATCTTGGGGCCCTGGCCTTAAACAGCATAAAAAAGTTACGGGTTTTTTACAAGTTATTCACCAGAGACGATAATTTATTATTGACGCGGTATTCTTAACTACGTTCTATTACCCTAGGGGGACAGGTCGCCGCTTTTAGATTAAAAACTTATTTATTCCCAATTATAGTTAGTGGCACGAGTCACGGCTTACGTCAGAATATTTTTTTAGAGAACGTGTGTTACTACACAATGCCAATAAAGTTAGTTTTTTAAAGCTTTCCAAGAGCGACTTAAAGCGCGAGATACTGCTGTAGGGCTAGCACGAACAAGGGCGACATCGTTATCGTGCTAGCGCTACTGTTCTCGTGTAAATCGCGCCTTATCGTGTTAGTAATACCTTGCCTTACTGTAATAGTGTTGCATTGTCAGCGTCCAAATTATAAAACACCTCTGTCAAAACCCTGTCTCTATACCCTCACCTGTTCTCTCGAAAGTGTTGTAGCAGCCTCAATATGAGCCTCGGCATCATGGCTTCGGCAACGCACATGAGCTCGGCGGGCGCTGTGCCCGGTCGTGGACACTTGTTGCCGTGACTACTGCAGAACCTGAAAACAATAAAGGAAACATATTGGTGGTGCTTTCTGCTGGCAAACGTCGAAAAACATGGCTTTACCAAGATCAAAAGGCAATAAAATGTTAATAAATAATTAATTTCCATTTTATTGACTGCTTCCGTGGCCGAACGGTTACTATGGTGGGCCATCACATAGGAGTCCCGGGTTTGATTCCCGAGCCGGGAGAAATACTTGTATGGCGGACATTTATTTCTCTCGTGAGTTTTGGTGTAATTTGTGGTCATTGCGTGTGTCCATGGCAATCGCGCCACAGGTTCTCCCTAGTGCGTGGCTATGTTGAGTGCATGCGTTATTATTTAGATGTGCATGCATCATCGACTACTTCATCGTCATTTACTTTTTTATTATATTTTAAAAAAATATTCCAGGAAATTCACTGTTCATAGTTGAAGAAATATTATTTGCACCGATGAATGTTATCTCTTCAAACGTTATCCTTTCTATTGCATTACAATAGGGTAATAAAACTATTAACACTTCTTTTAGTTAAAACGAACATGGACTTAATGATCTTGTCCATTGTAATGTGCGTTATATAAAAATGAAACAAACAACCCCTTACACACACACACTCCCAAACACACCTACCTACCTACACAAAAACACGCACGACTGTTATAAACGTTCCCTTAGTTATTTTTAATTATAGTTTAAAACTTTTACATCACATTT
>NW_020654466.1:760487-865248 GCF_003589595.1 Hyposmocoma kahamanoa
ACTAAACAGACGTCAAAAACATCGCGAATTATTATGTTTGTCGCTTTCGATGTCAAAATGTCGTACTGAACAATATGGCTGATTTTTGTACTTACAAACCGCGTAACAACAAAAACGTACGCATATTTTTTACGATAAGTAATGGGGCGAACACGTCATCGGTCATATCCTTGGTGGTAAGGGGCACTGCCACTGCGCCCGTCACTCTGACGGTCGTATTCCAGAACTGTACTCAATACTCAAGTCAGGACTTGAGTATTGCAGTGAACACTGAAAATCATACTCAAGGCCCCTTAGGGTCGTATTTCCAGTGCTTGAAGTCTGCTCAAATCCTGACTTGAGCATTGAGTAGAGTTCTGGAATACGACCCTGAGACAAGTGCCATATTCTTGTAGGTCCACCAGCACCCATACCCTTCCAAACCGAAATGCAGTAAAGCTTATATTGCTGCTTGGCGACAGAAATATGTATGGTGACAATATTTCCCTGGATGAACTCTTTCACAGGGTACTCTTTTAAGTTTAAGGGGGGCTAATGTCATTACAGGCACATGGAACTTGTTAACTTATTTCTCAAGGTGACGGGCACAGTGGAAGTGACTGCAACTGCTATGGACAGGCGTGTCGCTTACCACCAGAGGCTTAATTCGTTCGTCCCGTCACTGGGTATCTTAATAATAATAATAAAAACATTCGAACTGCAACTCAGTTGATAGATGGCCCTAGTTTGGCATACAAACGCAGGGTCAAGTGCTGTCACAACGAAGGAAAATTTGATGACAATTTTCCACCTCTAAGGGTGGAAAATATTAGGGGATGAATCCGGTTTATTGGATTTGACCCACTTCCCGTTCAACGATTTAAAACTTAAAAAAAAAATAGATGTAATTCCACAAAATTTTGAGGTCAGTTTTTCATCGTATCGACGATTTCTGATTCTGGCTAAATATGCCATGCCATCGATCTATATGGCAGTATTTTTTTATAATACCAAGTAACGGATGGAACAAGTCGTGAGCCTGGTTGTAAGCGACAAGCCTGGCTTCGCAACTGTTATGGATACAGTTGCAGCGCCACTCAGGTCTTTAAATCGCAAAGATCTTATCTAAACCGAACCGCAGTAGTACTCACATTAGTGCTTGGCGGCAGAAATAGGTAAAGTGGCAGTAGTTCCCAGGACTAACCATTTTACAAGGAGTTCTATTGCTACTAAATTTTTTTATTAACTCCCAAACACACGTTGTACGTGACTATCATCATTCTTTCCCTGGTCTCTTCAATACTCCTATAAACTACTATTTAACCCACATTCTGAGTTTAACTGAATGTTAAGAGGGAGCAGAGGAAAAATTCCTAATCTTCGATTTGATTTTAGAGGGGTATATCCACTTTAAAGTTAAAAATAAAATATTGTATGAGTAACTACACGATATATTCAAGCATAGACATTAATCTGAAACATAAAACAATAAATTTTCCTTGATAGATAAAAATCACGAAATGACCTCTAATTTTCACATTTTTTCGATTTATCCTCGAAATGCTACAGGTTATTAGGACAAAAATTAGATAATTAATTATATTTATGCATGATCGACAACTGTCACTACGGATTTTTTTTAATCCCTTTAGTTTTAGAGTTATTCCGCTAAAACGAATTTGGTACTTTTAATGCGCAAAATTCAACATCTCCTGTCTCATGTCACGCGAACTTCAGGCATATATTTGTTTCACAAATTCGGGCGGAGTCAACGTCAAAACTTTTTTGGCATGAGAGCTCTTAATAATAAAAACTTTGAATAGCTTGTTGCAAATTACGGTATGCATATTATAGACTATCGCGTTACGCCCCAAGGTGACCTAGTCACCCGAAAAGGTGCTAACTGCCAGTCGCAATGGCAGGTGATTCTGGCTATAAAAATACTCATTTCAATGCACGCGTTCACAATCTATAAGTTCTATAAGAAGTTAAGTAGCAATTTCATTCAGGCAACCTTGTGATATAAATTTAAGAATTAACAAAGGGGGTGCAACCAAAGAATACCTCCTACACTACACATTAAATACTAAAATGTATACACATAAATAAAAGTATTGAAGGCATAATTATCAAAATAGTTCTACAGTAATTACGAAGTAAGACTAAAAAATTCAACGTATATGAATATTATATTGATAAAGTTATATATTTATTTAATTGAAATAAAATATTTGATATGTAATTTTGAAACAAATTATACTTTTTATTATTGTATTCGTAATAGTAAACATAAAAGGTAGCCAACAAGTGGACACCTCAACGGAGTGTCACAGCTATAAGTACTTGCCAATTGGAACTTGCATAAAATATTTTTTGGCGAAATCCTAAAAAGGCATGGCCGAGTAACAAAATATGAAATAAATAAACACTGGAAAATTATAACACTATGTAATAAGGAAATGAAAGTATAGGAGAGAACACTCATTAGAGGGAATCAAGAGAAGGGGATCGTCGAAAACAATTTTCTTATTATAATATCAAGTGACGGGACGAACAAGTCGTGCGCAAGGAGGTAAGCTACACGCCTGTGCATAACGGTTGCACTGCCACTGTGCCTGTCACCCTGAGGCATAAGTTGGCAAATCCCATATGCCTGTGATTCCACTATTTTTGTTGAGTATGAGCAGGAACGTCCCACCTCAATCGTTCCTTCTTCGATTTACCAGAAAGTCTGGAACACTCCAGGCTTATGTCATTGACTTGCCACCCATCCGCAATGGAATGGATTAGACAGCGTTTATCTGTGTGTCTCGAAAGCAACAATTTAGGGCTATTCAAGACTAACGCGTATCATCGACTGCCACATCGTGGCTTACAATCGGGCAAGATTATGGAGAAGCGTTCCTCTATTTTACTTAGTCAAAGTCAGCCGTGAACATGGGAGATGTAAAGGGCCCGACACGTTCGTTTCTTGGGAAAACAAGTAGGTATCCGAGATTTGGATTTGCAAAAATTGTTTCAATTGGAATGTTTTATTTTTCTTTTGTTTATGATTCTGTTTTGTGGGAATAGAATAGAATACGTTTATTTGCCAGAATACAATAATTACAAAGG
The DNA here is from genome assembly GCF_003589595.1 of Hyposmocoma kahamanoa. Taxonomy (NCBI): domain Eukaryota; kingdom Metazoa; phylum Arthropoda; class Insecta; order Lepidoptera; family Cosmopterigidae; genus Hyposmocoma; species Hyposmocoma kahamanoa. The sequence continues at coordinate 763,581 of NW_020654466.1, forward strand.
TCTTAACTAAAATTAGGTACATTGTATTCAACCTGCAAGCAGATGTGCAAATATTAATGGGATTCAATGTTTCTTTAGTCTCTATAGTTTCTAATTAATGTAATGAATTTGTAAATTCTAAGTATTCTTTATTACTAGAGAAGCAATGTGTCAAAAGCCATTTTGTCAATTTTAATTTAAAAGTATGTCCTTGTAACAATTTACTTTCGTTTGGTAATTTATTGTAAATAATTATACACATCTTGAAGCAGTTATTCTTATAAATTACTTTATGGCAACGAGGTTGGTATAAGAGATTTATAATTTTTGCTCTAGTTTGCCTTTGAATGACTTCACCGCGTGTTTTAAAATATTGAGGATGAGAGTTGACAAATACGCAGATATCCCTAATGTACATGCATGGCAATGGTAATATGTTCAGCCTTTTGAACAGCGGTTTGCAACTGTCATCGAAACACGCACCGCAAATTGCTCGAATACACTTCTTCTGGACTTTAAACGCTCTTTCTAAGATTACTGAGTTACCCCATAGTACAAGACCGTAGATGAGCATGGACGATAGCCGTGATAGGCCGTCAACGCAGCTTCTCGCGAGACAGTTTGTCTTAGTCTTCGTAAAGCGTAAACAAATCTGTTTAGGTTCATGCACATCTGTTCGATGTGTTCCTTCCAGTTAAGGTTCTTGTCGATTGTTAACCCAAGAAAGTTAAATGTGTCTACTTCATCTACAGTATCAGAGTTGTAATTAATTTTAACCGGTATGGGATTTGAGTTGTAAGATCTAAAACTCATAACTTTGGTTTTACTTATATTAATATTCAAGTCATTGATGTCCATCCAACTTATTATGCCTGTTAGTGCTTTATTTACGTCAGTGTTAAAAGTTTGTTTTGGCGAATATGTTCTTGCTTTTAATTTTATGTTGTCATTTTAATTCTTTTTTCAATTTTTACATCTCGTTGTTTTTGCTTTTTCTTCTTCTGTGGTGTTATTTATGGTAACAAATAAATTCATTTTCTGAATTCTAGGTTCCCAGGCCGATATTTATATGGCCTACAATTATTTCTCTCGTGAGTTTTGGTGTAATTTGTGGTTGTCTATGTGTGTCCACAGCAACCGCGATAAAAGGTTTCCCTAGTGCGAGACTTTAAAAAAAAAGAAATTGGATCTACTGAGAAACTCACTCTACAAACCGCTAGGTCACCGTGATCGTCGAATTGGAAGCCTAGAAGACGAGGCAAATCCAATTAAAAGCAAATCATCGGAAACAAAGAGATGATTCGTGTCAGATTTATTGTTAAAAAATGCGATGAGGTAAGCGGGTAGATTTGCACTTGCGAGGTTAACCGTACAGTCATGGGTCATTGTCTACACCTTCCTAATAAGTTTGTAATAAAGACTTTATAATAAAGTCGAAATTAGAACGATATAACAACTCAATCAGACTGAGGGGTGCTTAAAAAAGGTCAAGTCAAAAGTAAAAAGAATAAACGAGCTTGTATAAACTGAAAAGGCCGGTGTTAATGGAGAAAATGAAAAAGAAGAAGTAATAAGTATGTCATAAGCGTGATGGAGTCGATGGTCTCTGCCTATTCCGGTGGGAGGTACCCCTGATGGTATGATCTGTGTATGGCATCTTTTTTTCCTCACCCTGTGTCGCGGACGCCATGGACACACACATTAACAACCACAAATTACATCAAAACTCACGAGAGAAATAAATGTAGGCCATACAAATATTTCTCCCGGCCCGGGAATCGAACTCAGGACATCTGCGTGGCAGACCAGCATAGTAACCGTTCGGCCACGGAGGCAGTTATTATAATTGGAAATATTGAACGACAGTCGGTTTTACTTATACCTTTATCTTATTCGGGTTTCATACATTTAATAAAGGTTCGCTTGTCTCACAACCGTTCACGCAAAGGCATTCATGCCTTACTGCTATGCACAGGTCTCCTAGTTTCCCAGAGCATTAAGCCAGAGTGTAACATAGGCTGACCATTGTATACATATAATCTTTCACAAGGAGTATCTTTGGTGGAAGAATACGATGATAATTGGATATTGGGATTCAAAATTCGAATTAAAAAAAGCCGTCAAATAAACGCCGCCAAGGTAAACGCGTGACGTCATTTCAAGGTCGACACGAAGGTCTAGTTCAAGTCTCAGGTCCATTATAGTTGAATATAGCTACGATAGAGGTCAATGCACTGTGTCACACATACAGTCAAATATTGCTTATGTTAGAAAGAGACGGAGATTGGGTTTTTTATTTCGGTAAGGAATAGTAGCTACGTCCTTTTTCTGACAACTGCCGTAACTGATATTCGTGATGTCACTGAATAAGAGCCCCTCAATAATAAAGTGACGCAATTGAAAAAGGTATTTTTGGGAAACTGACTTCGTGGATTTAAAATAAAAAAATAACGTAGGTTGTACCAGCCATAACATCTGTATATTAATAAATACAGACCTGTGTCTGTCCTTCCGGTATTCAATACGGTTTTGAAAAAGATAATGCTAGATCAAATGCTTTCATGAGAAAAATGATGATGCAATAACAACATATTCTAAGACCACCAGTATGACTTTACCAAAGGGCGCAGTGCCACTGATGCGGGTGTTAGTTTAATCAAGAGCATTTTCGGTGCTTGGGAAAACTCTCGACATGCATGCATTTTTTGTGATCTGTCAAAAGCCTTTGATTGCGTGGATCACGCTAGCTTGTTGAGTAAGTTAAAATATTAAGGATTTAGAAAGTTCCTATTTGGAGGACAGGATTCGGAAAGTGGCTATGTTGTTGGGTTCGCAAGACATTTGTGATGTCACTGAATATGAGTCCCTCAATAATAAAGTTGGTCAATTAAAAAAAGTTACTTTTATGATACTGATTTTATGGATTTAAAATAATAAAAATAACGAAGGTAGTAAGAGCCAAATATCGGAGATAATAAAATGTGACGAAATCCTATTTGATAAGAAAGACGATATTTTCTATTCGATCTTTATATTGTCTTATTACGTACTGTAGGCGACGCATTATATTTTACTAAACATCTACGTTATTTAATAACATTCGTTGCTTTAAAAATAGTGGCGCAAACAAAAATAGTAAAGATTTCGACTTATTTACACAACTGTATTCAGAAAATGCCATATTTTTTGTGAATACCACACCGAGCTTTCTTGATTACAACAATCATGTGACAATATATGGTTAGTAATACCTACTATTTGTCGGCTTTGCGCGACATTTACGCCTCAGACTTTTTTTAAACCATCTTCTTGATGAATTAGGTGTTTTTCAGGTTCCAGAATATTTCATTCTATTTCGCAATTCCAGTTAAACATCATTCATTCCAAATAAATAACGGTGCGACTGATGAGCCTATTGTACCCACTTTGAATAATTTCCTTTTTTTGCTCTTCGATCGCTCCACTTTGAAAATTGAAATCATGGTTTCATTGCTTCATACCCTCCTTCGTCCCCTATAATTTGATCTAAAATCTGTTATTTTATGAAAAAAAAAACTATTTCGTCCTTTTCTCAAAAATGTTATATTTTAAATTAATTACTTTATTATTGAGTGTGTCAGTTCTTACTCAGCTTACAAAGACGAAAATTTATCAATAATAATCAATCTTTTTTATAATATGAATATAACTCATTGACTGAACGAGATCGATAAGAGCTTCAACTCAAAATGTTAAGTGTAAAGCCAAAAATAAGTAGCCCTGAAAACATTTCCCTAATGTTACGATAAATAGTCTCCGCTATAAATTCTTTCGAATCAAAGTATTTGGATCGTAAAAATGTACACAAACACGCAGATAAGATATAAAAGAAACGAGATGTAATTCTGGAGCAGCCAACGTACCCGTGCCAAGGCGAGACAAGGTCTCGGCCAGACGCGAGTACACTGGTGATTAGTATCATTCTACTATGTATTTGTATATTAAGTGTAAGAATACATTGTTAAATTTTCACAAGTTAAAAAATCATTTGGAGGCTCATTTGTCTTCACGATCCGACGTTTCCGACTGCTCAAAACGACGAATCGATAGCGTTGTGACGATGTGACCTCCTTCCCACCTCATCCCACCTTTTTATCACCTTTCCTCTGGTTCCTGGAAACTTGTTTTCAAATTTTGAATCGTTCTTTAATTTCTTTGCCTCGCCATTGTCCTTTTGTTTCGTTCCGTCGCCCTCACTGCTCAATCGCGGTAGCGAGTAGTTCAGCTGTAATTCTTAATTGCGTCTAATTTTGATCCTTTTACTAGTTCTCAACCTAAATCATACGCCAATTTTAAGTAAAGTGACGTAACTAACGGGGGTATGAGCGCGAAGTCGATATAATGACGTGACCGTTTTATAGTGCCTAATTTTTTTATTCAGTATGAGTTATATTATGAGCGCAAGAAGACGTGAATCCGTACTACAAACAAAAAAGCAAACAGGCGAGTTTCGTCAAAATTACGAGGATCAAAGACAAAATCTGGATAAGTTCCGATAACTGACGATAACGCTAGAATGATCGTTTGACTATATTCTTGCAAATATCAAGCCAGAATAGGAATCACAATATAATCTAAAAATCCTTCTATTTTTATGATCAATATGTGTGCTGTTTCATATTGATGATCTTTCTAAAACTGCTCAAATTATTTCCTCCGACGCCATCTCTAAATTTGATTGGTCCAAAATAGGTGTGGGTAAGCAACAAGACAACAGACGTGGGCTGGGATTCCACCCCTATGTTCTAGACATTCCCAGAATTCGCAAGACGCATTTCGCTTCCACATTTATATGGCGAGCGGCTATAGAGTGGAACCGAAATAAGTCCGCAGCCAGGGAACTTATTTCCCGAACGTTATAACTTGGACCTTGAAGGCGAGAGTGAATAGGCATTATTTAGGTGTGAATGTTACATCTCATCATCACTGTCCATCAGATGAGATGGAGGCCAAATGCAGTTTGAAGAGCCTTTGTTTGTGTATGTTTGCCTGGATGTTGTGTGTGGCATCGAAGCCAATTTAGGCAAGGTGATTCACAGTTATGTTTGATGAACATCTATTCAAGAGTTATTGAGTGGCATTGCAACTGCTTACGGACATGCGTGTCGCTTACCACCAGGCGCACGACTTTTTTATAAATAATATTATGTGACGGGACTAAAAAGTCGTGCGCACTTACAGTGTCACTCAGAGCTTTAAATCGCAATGATCTTAGTGGCACTGCCATTGCGCCCGTCACCCTGAGACATAAGTAAACAAGTCGCATGTGCCTGTAATTTCACCAGCACTTTTAACCTTCAAAACCGGAACACAGTAATGCTTCCATTACTGCTTGGCGGCAAAAATAGGTAAGTGGCAACACTACTCTGGACGACCTCCTTCACAGGGAGCTCTACTGCTACTATGTGACGCTGCAACTAGAACATTCGGTAGACTACTGAACTCTTCAACTACTTACATTGGAATCGTTTTTGGTCTCTTAACAGTTTTTAGCTTACAGATGACTTTTTAATTTTTTGGAGTACACGGCTTTTTTTGTATTGGGTTTTTATATTAAAATTTAATTTAAGTTGTTAAGAGTCCATACAACCTCAAATGTCTATGGTTGATTCCGCAAAACAGTGAAAGTGTTGAATCAATCACTGTGTAAAAACACGATTCCTACAATGTTCACGGTAGAAAACAAAAACACAAACTTACTTCGAAATTTTACAAGAAAACTGCTCTATTCAATAGGTACGTTGCATATACCAATGATATTTTATATATCAACTGAACTAAATAGACTACGTTACATATTTTTCAAATGGCTTTAATTCGTTTGTAAAAAGAAATAAATTCTGAAGCCCATGCCGCTCGAACCAAGCAAAATAAACTGTAGTACGGGAAAAAAGCAATTCGAACTGAGGTAGTATAGATAAATGACATATTGTGACATTGGTAATATGAAATAAATGATCGATATTTCTATGAAATGTCGAGATCCTCAACAAAAAATTCTATACTCGGCAAAAACTCGTTTAGTAACATTAACAAGAACTGGTCTAAATACAACAAGTATATGTAGCAAAGAGTGCCAAAGTCTAAACACAGGCATGGTCTCGGGCACGCGGCCCGCGTTGTTATAATACATTGTTTTGTTAGCTGCGCACTCGACTGCAATCGAGTACTGATAAATCATTTATTGTGTACGATGGTTGTCGTTGTCGGTATATGTAGCCCATGGGCAATGGATATCAAGTTGTTACGAGACTATGCCAAACAAGGCATTGCATAGTTAAGATTTTTAAAGAAAAAAAACTATATTAAATATGCTTTCTTTCGTTATCTCAATGATATTATCTAATATTCGGATACTAACAAAATTTTTATGGGACACTTGCCTATTTCTGTCAAGCAGTAATGTGGGCATTAGAGCGTTCCGATTTTGAAAGGTAACGGACTTGTCAACCTATGTCTCAGGGTGACGGGCGCAGTGGCAGTTCCCCTCAGATCTTTGCGATTTAAGCTCTGAGTGGCACTGCAACTGTTATGAACAGGCGTGTAGCTTACCACCAGCCACACGACTTGTTCGTCCCGTCACTTAATATTATATAAAAACAAACTTTATTTGGCACGTTGAAAGTAATACTGTCACTAAACGAAAATGTAAATTTCCCGGAAAATATGGATTTACTACCATGATATTCATATATTTTTTTATGGAAATACTCAATACACTAGTTTGTTATTATTATTGATGCAATGGTTGAACAAACACAAAGAAAAATACCTTCGATATGACTGAACTCGCACTAGCGTCTGTTGCCTCACCGTGGCTCTTACAAACTTGGCTACAGGCCGAGTCTGCAGATCTTACGAATTTCTCTATTTTTTTCTTATATTATCAGGGACGAGACGAACAAGTCGCTGATGGTAAGCTACACGCCTGTCCATAACAGTTGCAGTGGCACTCAGAGCTTTAAATTGCAAAGATCTGAGGGGCACTGCCACTGCGCCCGTTACCCTGAGACATAAGTTGATAAGTCCCATGTGCCTGTAATTTCACTAGCACCCTTCAAAACCGGAACACAGTAATGCTGGCATTACTGCTTGGCGGCAGAAATGGGTAAGGTGGCAGTACTTCCCTGGACGAACTCTTTCACAAGGAGCTCTACTGCTACAAAATGTTACAATGCAATCTATGTTCTTGTGGCAGATCTTTGTATTGTGTTTTAAACAGCCTTTTTGTCGTAAAGTTTCTGAAAATAAGTTTCGATTTCAGAAAACAAAAACACAAACTTGCTTTGAAATTTTAAAAGGCGAGATTTTTGCAGTTAATCATCAAAACAAATTTAATGAATCCAAACATGGTAGGTCTAGTGTAAAAAAAAATCATTTGAGATCAATCCATCGGTTTTGGAGCTACGAAGCCACCGAGAGATACACAGACAAAGGACTTAAACTTATAAATCCCTTAATTTGGTGTCGGGGGATAAAAAAATTACGTACGTGGCACCTGCCATATATATTCCATATGCACTGGTGCCAAATATAATAAAATTCTTTTTGATATGAATAACGATTTTTAATTTGACAATGTCTCAAAACTTTTACTTTTCGACTACGTCATTTTATTATTGAAGGTGTGAAATGTAAATTCCATTAATATTTGCGTACCTGCTTGCAGGATTACAATGTGCCTAATTTTAATAAAAATGTGTACAGTCGATGTATTCTGGTAATAAGCACATTCTATTTTATTAGCCATTTTAATGAGAGTGAATTATGTATATCACAATATAGAACATTTCTAAATTGGACTACTTCAATAACTTTGTTTCAATATTTACTTTATTGAATATAATGGTAATGGTATTTTTAAGATTTTATTGAATGTCACGCTGTTTCGCCGTATATACGTATATATAAATAATAACGCACACACTCAACATAGCCCCGCACTAGGGAAACCCTGTGTCGCGGGTGCCATGGACACACACATAGACAACCACAAATTACACCCAAACTCACGAGAGAAATAATTGTAGGCTATACAACTATTTCTCCCGGCCCGGGAATCGAACCTGGGACCTCTGCGTGGCAGTCCGGTATGGTATCCGTTCGGCTACGGAGGCAGTTAAGTCACCATCACATTCAAATTGTTTTTGTGAACACTAAGACAAAATCTCTTGGATCCGGTTGGATTTGAACCAACGTCTTCCAGCAAACCGTGCTAGACGCTAAGCCCATTAAGCAACGGAACGAACCAACGGACCTTACGAATTTTTCTATATGCTTGTCTTTTGTTTTGTTTGCAGATCTTTATTTTTGGTGTTAACAACTTTTTTTGGCGACTAATACAAGCATTCATAAGGTCTGTTGGTTCGTTGTGTGGATTAGTTGGCATAGCGTCTAGCACGGTTTGCAGGATCGAAGGGTCGATCGAGAAGTTCGATCTTTGTATTAATAATTATCGTGATGTATTTACTGTGACATTAATGTATTTTTTGGGAAAATACTAGTTTGGTATTATTCGAATTGGTTGGATTAGAACCGGCGATTGTTTGCCAGACCGTTGCTACCGCTTTCCCAACTGACTTTCAACTTTGTTCTATTAAAACTGTAACTAAGAAAAAACATTTTTTCGGATCTAAAAAAATTGTTTTTCAAGCAAATAAACGTTTCGGCCTCTTTACAGGTCACACGGTCACGGGTGACTGAGATGGTATTAGTCATCAACCAGTTCCGTGTAATATTAATGTAAACCGCCCTATTATTTATAAGCTACCGGTCTATACATTGGTCGAGACTTCGGGTTGTTTTCAATACGCCACTTTCAGTGTTAGGAACGATCTTCCTCCGCCCCTGTGTGAGATTCATGTCTTCTCATTGCGTACTTTCAGTAAGAAATGTTTTAACTGGTTATTGTTAAGGCAAACCCCGGAGGCAGGCATTGTAGTATAATTGTATGTAGATAGTGCTTTTAGTGCAAGATTTTGTGCTGATCACTTAATAAATGTAGAACATGACAGGTTGTAGCAAAATATCAGCGGCACCGAGACACACTCCGCCATTGTTGTGCTGAACTACAGACATTTTTATCTCCCACTATTGTCTGTTACTAAACTTTGTGTAGTTTATTTATTGATACGTTGAGATAAATCAACGATTTTATTATTGTTATTACACGCCGTTTAGATCCGAAAAAAATCGTAACATTTTCAATGTTTAACAATTACGAAACACAAAGAACTCGATGTGTACATTAGTGATAAAAAATCTATTAAAATCTCACATCAAGTTTGACAAGCGACATAGAGTCGTAAGCATCGAGTATACAACCATCGATAGTCGTAAGTTACAAGTTTAGCGTGCTCTTGGCACAAATTTACACGCTGTGAAAGTAAAAATAGCTTTTTGTTGGAAGTACTAATTAAAATATTTAGCAAAAATTTGGCCACGCTGACAAATTTGATCTTTATTATTTTTATTTAGCTTATTTTATTTTATGTACGATACAGTTTACACTAAATGATACAATTTATAGTCTTAATCTAGAATGTAGACCTAATGCTTGTACATACAACGTTATCATGCGAAGTGTAAAGACATTTGAATAAGGATTACAAAAAAAAAAGAGGGAAGAGTGAGATTACAACTTAAAACTAATGCAACTTAAGACTAACACGTAGATGTTAACTTGGCAGTACTAATGAGAAGACGACTCGAAATATTTGAGGAGATTGGTACGAATTCGACCAATGTAACCTCCAAGTTCTGATATGAGTAAAGCATTGTAGGTTCGGCACATTCTAGTCATTCACATCAATTTACATAATAAGGTATATTGCGATAAACAATTGTAGATACTTTTTGACGCGCGTGACTAATCGTTACATTCTCCTCATGGAAGAATGGCAGAAAAATATAACCCACATCCTCAGACCCACTACAATCAGATGATGTGGTATATTTTTCTGTTTCTAATGGAGCAATAAACATTCTTGACGTAACTTCACTTATGCCATTCTTCCATGAAGGGTTGCAACATGTTGCCAGTTATTTTCGAACGCACATAAAATGCAGACGGAGTGGACCCTCCTATTCTAAAAGCTGAATTCTAGATAAACGAGGGTCTTGAACGCATTGACTAATTGTTCCGGCGCAACGAGAACGAGCGTAATGGACTGTAAAATAAGCTAAGTAAGGAGGAAGTCGTTCAGGTATAATTTGCGTATGCATATTTGCGTATGTATTTTGGAGGTTGGTATATTTGTAAAAATAAATCAATCAAAATTCATAATAGCGAAAAACATAACTGATAGAAACCTAAGAAACCCAAATAAAATAATACTAGACACAATACCAAAGACGAAACGCTTTCAAAAGAATTCTTATGCTATGTGTGGAAAAATTTTTAATCGGATACCGGATCGTTTTAAACACCTTCCATTGGTCAGTTTTAAAAAAGAACTGCGTAAGTGGCTTTTAGATCACTTGTTCTACTCAGTGGAAGAGTTCATGATTTATAAAGAAGTTGATTGATGCATACATTATTCATTTATCTAATTTATATTCAATTATGACATCTAATATTATGACATACCCTGTATCAATTGATTTAATTTAGTAATGTATTGCCTTATTGTTTACTATTAATATTCTGCATGCTTTTGTTTTAGGCTAAATAGGATTAAGTTCAAATTAAATTTTACCATCAACATTTATAATGTACCCTACCCTATTTAAAGCGAATAAATGAATTTATTATTATTATTATTATTATTATAAAAGTGATAGAAGTTGATTAATTATCATCGAGTATATAACCAGAAATAGAGACGAAATGTCATTTAATTTGCTTGACAACTATTCTGCCAAATCATTACTGTGAGAACTGCCTGCGCTCCGATTGGCCAGCCCGAACTCGAACGAGTATCGTCAATTGTTTCACTTCAAATGTCGATTGTCAGTTTTTTTAGTTGGATACGTTTCTAACCTAACCTTATAGCTTTCAACAACGATCAGTCAATCTTCTTCTTATCGTGTCGATGGCATACACTGTACTATTGTGGCCCATAACTTAGCCATTAGCCACATAGAATTTCTGTATTTGTCTTCAACGGATTCGGGATTTAACGGTTCAGTCGGTATTTCCGATACCAGCCATTTGTTAATCAATGGTGATACAATCAGTGAAGTAGTAAGCAATAGTACTGAACGGGTTAAGAAAGTGATGGGTTTCAAAACACACGGTCAATATTGGAGCTTTGTTTTATTAAAAATAACGTAGCACAAACCAGTCAACTTAATTTTTCAGCCTACTTCTTCTTGGAAATTAAAATAAAAATTAAAAAAAAAAACTTTTGCAATCAAAGTAACAGAAAATTATACTTAAACCTCCTCTAGATTTTAAGACAAGTCAATCAAATTGAAAACAAAAGTGCCTTTCACCCATAATTAAAACACTATCGACCCTGGTCCCCGAACCAAAAGTACCGAAATAACTGGGACACAATTTTGAATTCCAGGTTCCCTCAGTACAGGAAAAGAATTGGGAATTTCGGGTACTATCGAGATCGGGATTTCCCGGTTCTGAACCCTATTAGCCATGCCGAGCGCGTCACTAGTAGCAATTAAATACTCAAGCGTGTAGGTGTTAGGGAATGCAGGGCACGATGAGAGGTGGGCCATACTTTGAATCTCACCGCACAAACAATCCAGGTTAGAACCATCGGAAAATCCCCACCTGAACAAATATTGTTCTTACTCCGGCCAAATTGAGACCGAAGCCTAAAGACTTCCAGACGGGCCATGGCAATTCGCGTCCACATGCTAGACTGAAGACTTTCTGAAGACTTTAACAGCAGTAGAGCTCCTTGTGAAAGAGTTCGTCCTGGGAAGAACTGCCATCTTACCTATTTCTGCCGCCATGTAGTAATGTGCATTATACAGTGTTCCGGTTTAGAAGGGTAAGGTACTGGTGAAATTACGGGCACATGGGACTTGTCAACTAATGTCTCAGGGTGAGCTCTGAGTGGCACTGCAACTGTTATGAACAGGCGTGCAGCTTACCATCAGGCGCACGACTTGTTCGTCCCGTCACTTCCTATTATAAAAAAAAGACGGGGCAGAGGTACAGGTAGAGGTTTCGCGCCAATGATTGCACCTCGTATTCATTACACCACATATTCTTCTGAGGGATCTCATGTCAATAGCATCCACTCTACTCTCATGCTTCCTCTGCCATACCCAATAATAGATAGACAAATGTCCTGTTCCGATCTTTGGTCATAAATTAATGTTACCACTTTTGTAAAGGGTAAGTGAGGTCTGTCCATTTGTTTCCCACGTTTTGTCATGTTTACATACTTATAGTTTCTATATTAATGGCCACAAACAATGTCCTCACTTCATTCAATAATGGTGCTCAAAGTAGACTAGCGCTATGACCGAGTTCTACAACTTACCAGCTTGAGGGCACGATGCAAAAATACGCTTTAGTATGCATACGACGTTTATGCAAATAGGCCTTTGTTACTAGGTCTCTAAGTTTAGTATGGTGGTCGATTTCTACTGAACCAGTTTATTTTTTCTTATGGAGTTTTTATTGCCGACATTAAAATGAAACTCTTTCGTTCCTTTTCAAGAATAGTGCCATAAACTAAAACAGTTCGCTTTTGATTTATTGCACAGATGCAGACTAGTGATGCAACAGACCCGTGCTTCTGCTTTCGCAACAGTGGAAGTTCTGCACGTTTTTCCATATCTGTTTCCGTTTCTGCCTCCGCAACTTTATAACGTAACTTTTAACGGAATTTTATAACGTTCGCAATAGACGCGCGTGCGCATATTGCTTGGCTGTGGGGCGGGTGGGTCTTAAGTCTTATGAAACCAAAACACAAGCCCTGTTTGGAATTATTTCGTTGTGATCTTTATAGTATTTACACATCCGTTTCCTTTTCCGCTAAGATTTACTTTTGACATCTGTATCCGTTATGAAATTTCCGATGCATCACTACTGCAGATTTATTAATCTAATTAGACCTTTTTAAGGCGAGAGTGAATAGGCTTTATGCTCCATCGTCGACATTAATAATTTTGTTTTCGCTTGGTAAAATATCATAAACAAATCTCCACGGAGATATTTAAAAAAGTCACCATAGCTATTAACATGATGAACTATGCTGCTTTGGGAATGAAAAAAGGCATAATTAAAATGTTTATCAAAATTGAGTATTGGTCTCAGGAAAAAAAGGCCAATTCACCAAATTTTTTCTAGAAATCTACCTCAATCATTGAGGTATGAGTCGAAACAACGTGACTTCTTTAGTAGGTCACTGGATTGCATATTGAAGGAAAGGAAATGTGGAGTAGGCATAAGATTCTTTATACTGTAATTGAATTATTAGTTCACTTCTATTTTCACAATGAACGAATAAACACACTATCTAAAATTGTTCCTGTTTCACTATACGTCGCTAACCCGATGACATCCCAATTACCTCACTGCACAACCAACCTAATATGAGACATTGTAGAATGTCATGATCACACAATATTAATTTTGTTTCATGTGGTCTTATATGTATTTCAACTGAGTCGGTTTCTAGATATCCTCTCATTCTTATTATAGGTATTGCTCACGCAAAAGCAGTACATAGAAGTAAAATTCATGTCACTAAAGAAATAAATAGTCAAATATCCTTACAATAAAATATTATTTATGTATCACGTTTAGATGTTCGAAAAGATGAGTCATCATAAGTAACGATTAACCTCATGTATTATTAGAAAATTATTTAAAAAAATTTAAATTTTAAAATTAAAAAAAAATTATTAAAAATTATTAGAAATTTTAAATTTTGTATGTCCACAAAGCTCAAAAGACATCAATAATCAGATTTTCTACCATAAACTGTCTGGCACGGTATGCAAGAAGACGTCGGTTCGAATCCGACCGGATCGAAGGAATTTTTTCTGAGTGTTCGATCTTTGTATTTAATAATTATAACAAACTAGTGGAGCAATTTCACAAAAAATAATTGAATATCAATTCAATAAAAAATCTAATTAGTCCTTTAAATTTAAACGAATATCAAAGGATTTTACAATGTACGGAACTTTAGCTCTTTTTTTTTGAGACCAAGTGACGGGCCGCAGTTCAATTACAATAAGTACTTAATAAACAAGTTAGTTACGCCTCTTATAATATGCAGTATTTTTTTTATTTTATATAAAACATGTCTTATATAAAACATATAATACATATATACCGTATAAAACATGTCTTATATAAACAACAACAAGAACTTTCCGTTCTCAAAAGTTTGCTTATTCGTTTTTGCTGTTTTTTTTTAAATCTCAATGTGACTACTACTGAGGTACCCACTTTCCAACAAAAAAAAGGTCATAAAAATGGGTTCCAAAATGACGGTGTAATCGCGTAATATATACAAAAAAATACAGACAAATTGAGAAGTAGCTTATTAACCAGCTGTTAATAAGCTACATAATATCAAAAATATATTTTAACTAAACAGAAAATCTATTTAAACTTCATATCTCCGAATTTCAAATTTGTTGCCGTGTTCCATGGGCACTATGACCTCCAGCAGTGTTGTTGACACGCTTTGTCCAACATTGTCCTCCTTGTTATAACTAACGGATTCGCAATGCGGCCACTTATAAGTTATTGGCACCTAAGTAATAATTAATAAATAAATAAATAAAGCACGTTGTTATTTTCTTAATTTCTGCTTAAAATTTAAAATTTTTGATAGTAAAAAATGTCAATTACGTTGATTTTTTTTGATTATTTTTTTTTTTATTATTTTACTTAAGAATCGATTTTAAAGTCATTCAAAACATTTATACTATACGTATTCCAATTAGTACAATTGATATAAAAAGAATCATCGGTATATGTAAATTACCTATTGACTACAGCGGTTTTCTTATAAAATTTTGAAGTAAGTTCGTGTTTTTCTTCTATAGTGAAATTTTTAGGAATTGTGTTTTCACGGCGTATTGTAATCAGTGTATATCCTCAAATTTAGTATATATTTTTTCCAAGGCGATTGATTCAACACTTTCATTGTTGTGCGGAATCAATCAAAACCATTTGAGGTTGTATAGATTTTTAATAATAAAACTGAAACTAAATAAGATATGAAAAAACCGATTAGACGGGGTTGTATATCTTGTTTAGCTAATCCCGGACAAGTTAAGAACTCAATTTCGCTAAAATGTCGATTACGTTAGTCTCGACGAGGAGGACAGAACGTTAGAAATACAAGTTAACACGCTCTTACGGTTCTCGAAATTACAGAGAAATGTTAATTCAACATTGTCTATTCAGTTTGTGGCAGTAATTGCTCTGCAAACAAGTTGATGTTACCTCGAAATGTCGCGCCGCGATAGAGTCTAACGATCACTGCAATTAAATTAAAACCTGTATTATAATGGTCACCCAATTTATTAAGGACGTTAAAGTGTTGTAACTGGTTCTAGGATCATTTTATTACATTGAAGATTTAACTTGTGTATAGGGCCATAAAACTTATTTGTTATATGGCAAAAAAAGGAATTAATATCGATAAGTATTTCTACCAGAGCGTCAGTAGGGCTAGCTAGCAGTGGCGAGGCTTGAAAAATGTCTTTAGTAAAGCCAGCAGAAAACACAAAACACTTGCCTTAACAAGTGGGGCCTTGACACAACACTTGTTAGCACACAAGATACCAGTACATTTAATTTCACTGGTTAATTATATTGTACACATAAAATTGAGTACAAAGTGTAGTAAATTACTTTTAAATATTTATAATATTTTGATAATACGTGGAAAATTTTAGGCGAGCCGGTGCGAATTGAGTTATATGGACGCCTCGCCACGGCTAGCTTGACAAGGCGCGACTTGCGCGAGAGATTGCTATTCTCTATGGGAGTATTAGTAGTATCTCGTGGTTTATGTCGCTGTCACGCAAATCGCGCTCTATAATGCCAGCCCTGCTGTGGAAAACTTACAGTGGTTGTCAGCAATTCCGCAGACGCTCTGCAAGATTCTCTCTCTATCTCGTTCGCCTACACGCTCACGCACACCATTTTATATGTTAATTTTTAAGTAAAATAAATTGTAGGAATTGAAACGATTTTTGCGGAACTAAATTGTGGGTCCTGTAAAAGGTCCAAAAGATGGTTTGTTTGTAAAATAAATATACTTAATAATAATATAAATAATAAATAGTCCTTTATTCTTGGTTCTTTTAACGTGGTCCTTTTCATGGACATCTCCATTATGATCGAGACTATGTATGAGGTCTACCTCTCCCCACATCTCCAGCCAAATTCGCTCTATAAAGAACAATGCCAATGCAAAAATGTTTAGTCGCGATCGTTTAAAACTTACAATCATCTATACGTGTACTACGTTATAAAATAAGTTATATTCATAAACCTTCACAATAAGTTGGAGAAAAAACATACGAAGAAGAAGAAATCATCTCAAGTGTAAACGGGGCTTCAAATTAAATGTCAAAATCTACGTTGTGTTATGTTCAAAAATAAATGCTGCCAACGCATGCAATTTTTTTTAAAGTATTAAAATATCGTATGTTTCTTTTGCCCCATTTTTATCTCATACATTTGTCGTAGTGAATCCAAGTGTTACTTTTAATGTGTACACAAATATATAATATAATATATATAATATAATAATATTTAACACTGTATTACAAAGTAACATAATATAAATCATCATTATTAACATAAACTCAAAAAGAAAACATTGGTTAAATCAACTGTCCGTAGTTACAAAAAATATTTATCCAGTATAATTAGGAACTATATACCTATGGTAATATAAATGAAACTCCTGTATCTACGATTGATGGTTGTCAACTTTTTTAGCTGGTCCAGGATTGTATGGAACATGGGCATTGTTCTTTGTGTCGTCATTCAAATGAACATTTTTCCATACGAAAATTCAAGTTTCAATGGATGTAGTGACGTGGGGGTCGATTCAGAACATTACGATAACTCAGTTGTCGACCGATTCGATTTGAGATCGAATGATTGCTTTTCATTTTTATTCACAATAACCGAATCGAACGTCAAACTGTCGTATTCGAAACCGAACCGAAATGACGTCACACCCGCACGATTACTAGAACTTCTCGACCGGCAAAGGCTACAAACGTTATTTAGAACACAGTTATCGAATGGAAGTTACCGATCGTCCTATTGTTACAAAGCAAGAATTAATATGGAAATCTCTTATTATTTTAATCGTAGTGTGGATTTTGTTCAATTTTATTAATTTATTTTAATGCTAGATTAATGCATTCCTATATTTTAGGCCTTTAAAGTCTTTAAAAAAGTAAATATAGAAGGTTTTTAATTTTTCTTATAATCTGTTTCACCGCTTAACTCCGGAAACGTTGTTGGATAACGATATCGTATCCGAATCCGAATGGCACGTTTAACTGAATAGCTCGAAAAGCGCCCTTCGATTCGAGAACGACATCCAATCGAATGATTCGATTAAAATGTCGAAGAGGATCAGGGTCCAGGACAGAAAACGGAATGTTTCGATGCCTTGGTCATGTAATAACTTGTTTATAAAAAAGAAGACCTCAAAAGCGCGCGTCTTTTGTCTAACCCAACTCGGAGCGAACGAGTTGTATAATTTTATTTATTATGTAATTACGTCACCACACTATAAACGCACACAGTAGGTATATTTATATATATATATATATTTGCTATATTTAAGTACTTTTGCGATCTATAATATAACACACAGCATTAACACAACGTACAAAGAACACATACGCAATTATTTAAGTAGTTTATTTTATTTTGCGACACACACGTCCGTCACTCATCTCAGCTCAGGGCTCATTGAAAACCAGCGCCACAGTCAATTGCGGCTGTGGCATAAGCTGAATGAAGTCCTTTTGCATACGCCACAACCGCACACATAACAGTACAACATTTGTAGTTGTTATATTTAGTATTTTTTGTTTTGCTCTTTGTTTGTTATTGTCTTATTTCATTTTATTTTAATTTTGTTTATTACGTCTTTTTGTTTGGTTTTGCTTGTCTAAGTAGTATCAATATTTTTTTTTTGTATCTATGTGTTGTGGCGTTGCAATAAATGTCTATTCTATTCTATTCTATTCTATTCTATTCTAAAAGTGCGTGGGATTACATCTATTTGCCAAGTTTTATTGGAACCGTCTACCGGAAAGTGCGCTAACCGAATTCATCCCCTAGTTTGCCACCCTTAGAGGTGGAATATTTTCTTCAAATTTGAATGAAACCAATACTGAAGTACCCTCTTTCCAACAAAAAAAGAATTATCGAAATAGGTTCAGAAATGCAGAAAAAAAAAACGGACGGATGTTATTGGATTGACGCCTAATATTTATAGACCGAATGTGGATAGAAACGTGGGAAGATGTTGACCTCCACGAATATATCTTGATCAGATCGGGTATGTCCTTAAAAAAAGGCCAGTAAAATATGTAACAAATGCAGAATACGCAAAATAAAGCCACAAGCTGACAAGAGTGACTTAAATCGTACATAGCAACATTTATCTGTTCATATTTCAAACTTAATACGGCAGAGAGAACATGCTCTGTCGCGGCATCCAAACAAAGGACACATTGAATGTTAATATTTGTTTACGATGCTATAAATCGAGATCTACTAGTCGTCTTATACGACGGCTTTTGCGACGACAACTCGTGTTTTTGTCGAAGACATTCCTAATAATTGTTGTGATCAGTGAGGGAAAACAATCAATGATAATTTGATTACATTCCGGGAAAACGTTTGTCTTAGTGAAGGACAGGGCTTTTATCCCGAGAGTCTCGCCTTTCAAAATTTCGCCTATCTACGACTTTTTTACATTTTTTTTTAATAATTCCATGTGACGAACAATCGTCCGCCTGGTGGTACGCGACACGCCCATCTATAACAGTTGCAGTGTCACTCAGAGCTTTAAATCGCTAAGATCTTAGGGGCACTGAAACTGAATTCTTATGCTCGCATTACTGCTTGGCGGTAGAAATAGGTAAGGATCCCTGGGCGAACTCCTTCACAAAGAGCTCTGCTGCTACCAGCCTTTGGTATATCGAGTCCTTAGAAACTTAAGTAATTTAATTAAACAATAATAAAAAAATCTACTAAATCAACAGTCCTTTTTTCTTCTGGTTGCAAGGACATGGTAACACTGTACAGGAGCTTTTATAATCTGTGCACATTGAAGAATGTTACATTAATAAAATCAGGTCCTTCTATCTGAAACTACATTAAATGGCCTTTGTTTCTAACGTGCCCACTATAAACATGAACAAAAAAATTTCACAAATCATATCTCATTTTATAATTTGTGAATAAAGAACCTGATTACAATGCCTAGCCTGTAAGTATGAAAACCTACTTTTGAAATACCTAGTCCCAAAAATCGCATTTTTCCCAGGATTTTCCAGACTGCGCAGAGTTAATTTTTTTTTTTTTTTTTTTTTTTTGGGTAAATGCACATCGACTATAGTAATAAATAATAATAATTTATTTATTTTTCTCTCAACATACAAGGTAAATTGTATAAATGTTTACTGATTAATGAGTTTCAACATCAAACCTTATTTGCGAGAGACTGGTGCCTGAGGTAGGCATAAAAATGCCTGTATTATAGGTCACCAGGTCCCCGTTCTTACATTTATGTTACAATCAATTTTACATAAATTAGGTAGGTACAGTCATTGACTTACAAATAAATGGACGACGGGTCTAATACAAAAGCCACGAAAAAAATGTCCCAAGTCAACCTATTTAAACGTAGTGACATGTCAAGGAATATGAAAAAGCTAAAACGTTGAATTTACATTGTAATGTCATCGCAGTACTGTCTAATTTTGCTTGCTTCGCTGTCAGTCGAACAAACGAAGACTAAAGCGTGAATGACGCTCTGTATACGATTTTAACGCCCTATAAGTTCGGACACTTTTTAGCGCGGACCCGACGTCCATATAATTGTAAGTCAATGGGTACAGTAAATAAACAGTAAAAATGGATTGTGATCAATTACTTACTTTAAATTAGCTAAATTAAATTCAATTACTACAATTATTTGAAGAGAATGACAATTGAGATACAAGACCATAAAAGAAATATCAAAAAGTAAATAAATGTGTATGTTAGTTAGGTAAAAGAGAAGTTGGAACAGAGTGCTTCTGCGTGTTGTATTTTTTTTATAACATCAAGTGACAGGACGAACAAGTCGTGCGCCTGATGGTAAGCTACACGCCTGTCGATAAAGGTTGCAGTGCCACTCAGAGCTTTCAATTGCAAAGATCTGAGGGGCACTGTCACTGCGCCCGTCGCCCTGAGACGTAAGTTGACAAGTCCCATGTGCCTGTAATTTCATCAGCACCCTTCAAAACCGGAACACAGTAATGCTGACAATACTGCTTGGCGACAGAAATAGGTAAGGTGGCAGTACTACCATAGACGAACTCTTTCACAAGGAGCTCTACTGCTATTTATATTTGGGTGGGTAAATGTATGCGCAATATTTTAATTATAACGTGGGATGCAAAAGTTTTCAGTTTTGTGATAGTCCAATGACTTAAGCCACTTTACTTTTGACTGAAAGATTTGTAAAAGAAATGTACAAAATTTTTGCGAAATATGTAAAGAAGCAGAAAAGAAATGCGCGAAACAAAATCAAGTGCGTATATCATACTATACATATAACTAGAGGAAATTATTCAGCCGCTCCTCAACCGATATGCACGAAATTTGAAATAAGCATAAAAATACAATTTTATAGGTCGTGACGAAGCAAGGCGAAGAATTTCCATTTCTTACCTGAGATAAATTAAGTCAAAGGTTAGGTCTACGGGAAAACTATTCAATTATAAAATTTTGCTCGCATAAATTTGCAAAACTGTGGAAAAAAAAAAGTATAAGAAAGAATGTTGCGCTTCGGTAGGGAACCCATATCGTCGTCTTAAAACACAAAGTTACTGAAATGCAAAAAATTGATTGTGTATGGTCTCACCATACATACTTAAGTACAAATCTGCGCACGCGGCAACCTACTTAGGCCGCGCGCAGCTCTTTGTTTTATATAACTAATTAATCTTTAATTTTAACTCAGTACGTCAACTGTCCACAGAGACACTACTTAAGGAAAGATTTGCCACCTAACACTTGTAACTTATTACGAAAATATACTTTGAACTTTCAAGCAATCTTTCTCTTCGTGCTACTCTACTACTACAACTAACTTACAACTACAGTGCATGTATGGACTATACCTGGCCCATACAGATTGTATATAAAAATGATGCAGGCTTATTTCACTTCACATTTTCTTCATATTTACACACTAGCTTTTATCAGTAAATATACTTGATAAGAAATTTAAAATAAATAGAAAGTTTTGCTATCTCCTGAATAACCACTTTTCATAAGATAAGAGTTTGAGAAAGTAAGGCATTGATATTCCGCATAGTATACATGATATTTGTAACATACTAACAACCTCGCCTTACCTCATCAAGGACTTTTGTTCCATTACTTTTAATAATTTGTCAGATTTTACTTATGTACAAAAATAAATATATTTAAATAGATAGCTCTTAACGGTGATAACCAGTGGTCGAAATCGAGGAAATTAATCTATCATAAGTTTGAACATTTTCTTAGTATGGACATACCCATTTCGTCATCAATGCGTACAAAATTCCTGTTTTACTATTTTCTAAACATTCCAAAACATAAACAGTCTCATGTTTATTTTTAAAATGGCTAAAGTATTTAAATATCTATAGAACACAACTACAATATAATTTTTTGAGATAATAATTTGTAGCAACACTTGATAGGAAATAATAATAATTTGTCGACAATGTACTCGATAAATGTTACGCATATTCAAATTAAAGTCAGTTCCGAGAAGTTCCGGGATTTGTAAAAGGGAATGCCCACATTATTCCTTAGTTTAGCTAAATTAACTGCCTCAATTCCAACCACTGGTGATAACACTGCGGTAACAAAAGAAAGCGCAAGCATAAATACCTACCTGATGCAAAACGCTGAAGTCGAGATGGGGTTGTATAATAAAGATAACCTAACCTCCGGTTAAAAAACCGACCTCAAAAGTCATTCATCCCCTAGTTTACCACCCTTAGAGGTGGAATATTTTCTTCAAATTTAAATGGGACCACTTCTGAGGTACCCTCTTTCCAACAAAAAAAGAATCATCAATATCGGTTTACAAATGGCGCAGTTATCGCGTAATGCATACAAAAAAAGAGATCTGAAAACAAAAGAAAGTACGCGGAAGGCGTGGCTAAACAACAAATACAAATCTAAAAAGAGTCCGATAGTACACCAAAAAGTTTATTTCTGGTAAATTTGTTAACCGACTTCAAAAAGAGGAGGTTCTCAATTCGATTGTTCTTTTTTTTGTATATATGTTACGCGATTAGTTCCGGCATTTGTTAACCGATTTAGATGATTCTTTTTTTTGTTGGAAAGGGTACCACAGTATTGGTCCAATTTAAATTTGAAGGTGGAAGTGGATTTTATTTAAGTCATAATTACTTTGTAAAAAGTCATTGCACTACAAGTTTGTCTTAAGAAGCTCTTCTATGCTAGTATTTATTTTCTATTAATAAACAGGTATAATTTGAATCCAATATCCTATATTTAGCAGAACAGGAAAGAGCCTACGCGCAGATAACCATAAACATTCAAAGCCTGGACGAAGCAATAAAATAATGTTGCACAACACCTATTTTATAACCACGCTTCGTTAACAGGGAAGAGATGATATAAATGGTATTAAAGGGCACTGTACTACTCAGATGATTAGGTTTTTTTTCTCTTGATGGAACTAACTTTCCAGACTGACCGCATTTCGCGACTTCTGGTTAATGGTCTTTACAATTTTCCACTCATCCCTATGTTGAGAAGCAATTACAGAACTCCTTGTCAAAGAGTTCGTCAAAAAAAAAACTGCCATCGTATCTATTTCTGCCACCAAGCAGTAATGTGATCATTATTGTTGCTGTTGAAATTAGGCATATAGTAAAAAAGCATTACTGCGTTCAGGCTTTGAAGTGGGTGTTGGTGAAATTACAGGCATATCATAGAAAAAATGTTGGATCCATGTGGGATATTATGTATACGCATCTCCTGGGCGGTGATACCCTGGTTACTAATTGGTAATTGACGACTATAATGTTTTTGGGTTTGAAGGTTTGAATATGAAATAACGTCCGAAAAGAGAATGATGAGACATTGCATCTGTAGCCTCTACCCAGACTGTCGACCAAAAAATGCACAACGTAATTTACACTCTTATCACACAGACATAAAGATTTTTCTCGGTTTAATGCGATTGCGTGCCGATAAGTGTGTTGACTCTATAGCTCGATAACCAAATCACTTTCATCACCAATAACATTTGCAATCGTAACACATGAAATTATTCTGTTCCCTTTGCTTCGTATTGAGAGCTGAGGAAGATTTCTCAATCGATTGAATCTCATTTTACGAAATACGCATCACACGTCACATCCCATATTAGATGCGGAATGACGTCAGAGCACCTGCGTATACGTGATGCGAGTGGACGATGTTTCAAATAACAAATTATGGGCCAATTTGTTGGATCACTTATCCTTATAAGGTATCGATGATCTCAGTTTAATGCACAAGTATGGACATGAATGACGTGTCCTGTTAACTTGAAATTTGTTGTGGAAGTCGTCTGTAGCACGCAGGGCGGCATCATATCTTTCTACCTTAGTTTTGATTATAGTGACCCTCCATACCGACACTTAGGGTATACGAAAAGGGCATCATAACCAGTGCGCGCACAGGAATCTTACAAGTTCAGATCAGCCAGTGTACAGGATTGTCACAGACCTCTGTCACTTGAGTTTATTTAGTTCTCAAGAGGCTAATGCCTCGGATGAGCCGGGTGCACATAGAGTTCGTCAATGACAATCCTGCTACAGTACCTATTTCTGTCGCCAAAAAGTAATGTAAGTGTCTCCGGGTGACGAGCGCAGTGGCAGACCTTCAGATCTTTGCGATTCAAAGCCTTGAGTGACACTGCAAGTTATGGGTAGGCCACCAGAGTTACTACTTGTTCGTCCCGTCACTTGATAGTCACACCAATTTGGATTGTTGACGGCTATAGCTTTCACAGTAGGTAACAGTTGGCTATTCAAAAAGACGTTCGCTTGTTTTACTTTAAATTTCGCTTTTTCGATGTTAACATAAGTAAGTCAACATAAATAATAACGACGACGGCGTCCAACGTTTTCCATATTGTCTCGATTATGGCTGTTCGTGGTACCGTCGTTGTTTCCGATTTACATAACACGATTGCTTTAGTTACCTACTTTGGGATCTGAGCAACATATGTGTTGTTGTCCAATAATTTAAAACATAATTCGTTAAGATACTCACCCATCCTCTTTCATGACAGAGTTATCCCCACAATCACAAGCTCCACCGGCCTGTGACAGGAACATATTAAAGTCGTGGGTCGAATGGTCCCCCCTGTGGAAGCACTCCCGGCAGATGGACATGCAGGGGGAGATGCCGCACGTGCGGCACCGGTATGCCACCACGCGCGGTATCCACACCAACCCGCATTTGTCGTGCTTATCGTAGCTTCGCACTGTGGACAAAAGAAAATACGATTTTATAGATATTGTTGTTTACGTTTAGTTGTTTAACTTTGGCATAGATAAAGCGTTCCACATGGTTATTAAAGAAATTGTCTGCATAGTTTTCCAAAGTGGTCCCCAGTGGACGCTGAAGAGTCCTAGGGTAGGGGCCTCGGAAGCAATTGGGGGGCGTTGAAGCGGTCCTGGGGGTGCCACCGAATTTGAAAAAAAAAAACCCGAATTACATATATAAACTACAATACATTTTTTTTTCTTTGTGATTTTTTTTGTGTTAAGTTAATATAAAAAATACATGTTTTCAATTATTTTTTGTCGTGGTTTGCGCTGAATTTTTTTTAAACATGCCTAAGTGGGCGGTGAGTCAAAAAGTCCGGGAAACTATGGTCTAAACTAAAGTATAAAATAATGTAGATAAATAATAAATAAATAAAATTGTTTATTGAATAACGTATTGTACAAATGAATAACTAAAGACTAGTGATGCGAATAAATGTCAAATGTAACACATACACCTGAACTAGGAGAATCCTGTATTTCAGGTAAAAAATACTAATTATACAGGTGAATATGAATGATGATTAAATTATAAACAAAAAAAATTATTGAAATATAAACAAAACAATAATAATAATTAAACAAGGAAATGCAAATCATAACCTGTTACGCTTAAATTAGACAACATTTCTTGGAGAAAGAAGGAATTCTTGGAGAATTTTCTTAACCTTTATATAACAAAATGGATGCTCGATGATGGATGGATGATGATGAATGGAGCTCACTCCAGCAAGCGTAATAGATTTCAGCTTTACTGCGATCATCCATTTACAAAACATTGCAGTTTTGCAAATAGAAATATGGTGAAAAATATTTTTTCTTAATCTTTTAAGAAATCTTCAAGCCGCGGTAGTGTAAGTGTAATATACATATATATAGTAATTTGGTGTTCATTCGAATAATACGGAATCGGACAATGGACGCAACAAAGAAAATATTATTTTATTTAAATAAAGCGTTTCAAGTCACGTTAAATGTAAATGAAAGTAAATTGCCGCGCAAACGGTACCAAATTGTCAACTCAAAACGCGTGACGTCATTTGTAGATAAACTAGACAATGTGATTGTGTACTTGCCTACAAGAATTTAACGTATTAGTTGACTACTATCCTTTGTCTAAAATTATTAGTTTTTAGTTAAAAAGTGTATGTCTCAGACTGACGGGCGCAGTGGCAGTGCCCCTCAGATCTTTGCGATTTGATCATTGACTTACAAATAAATGGACGACGGGTCTAATACAAAAACCACGAAAAAAATGTCCCAAGTCAACCTATTCGAAATTTAAATTGTAATGTCATCGCAGTATCGCGCTGTCAGTAGAACAAATGAAGACTAAAGCGGAGATAGCGCTCTGTATACGATTTTAGCGCCTTACAAGTGCGGACACTTTTTAGCGCGGACCCGACGTCCATATAATTGTAAGTCAATGGATTTAAAGCTCTGAGTGGCACTGCAAATGTTATCGACAAGCGTGTAGCTTACTATCAGGCGCACGACTTGCTCGTCCCGTCACTTGATATTATAAAAAAAAATTACCACGCTCGATAAGAAATTTAAAATAAATTGAAATTTTTGCTATGTCCTGAATAACCTCTTTACAAGATACGTGGTTGAGAAAGTAAGGCATCGATATAAATAATAATCATCCACGGATGATGATACAAATGCCAATGAACCACAACAACATACCTAACAATTAAATGGCAGCATTGAATTGTATCTCTAGCTGGGAAACAACTAGAACGAATACGACAGTACAAGTATTTGGGGGCTTGGGTAAATGAAGCATGGGAATCTGATCAGGAAATCAAGACCCGGATAGGAATTACTCGAGCCTCTTTTAACAACAAGAGGAAAGTTCTGTGCTGTCGTAAACTGAAAGCTCCGAGTCAGGTTACTTTTACGTTACATCTGGCCTATCGTCATGTACGGCTGCGAAACGGTGACCTTAAAAGAAGACACTACAAGACGCCTGTAAGCATTTGAGATGTGGTGCTACCATCACATGTTGCGCATTGGTTGGACACAGAGGGTCACGACGAAACCGTGCTTCAGCGTGTCACATGTCAGGAACAATAGATACACGCTGCTACAGTTAATATAATGGGCAAAGTGCAGAAAACGAGACGCGCTGGGCGAAGAAAGAAATCGTGGCTGCGGGACATCCGGGAGTGGACCGTCGTCTAACAACTGTTTCGGTTGGCTGCTAATAGACGGATACAGGAAGCTGACGGCCAACCTTCAGCATTGAACAGGCACTCTAAGAAGAAGAAGAATTGAATTGTATAAAGCCATTAATCGCAAATCATTGGGAACAAAGCAGTCGATGAAGTGGCAGATTGAGTGCCGCCAACGTCAGATTTGCCCGGGTGAATTTGGCAATAGCATTATGAGTAAGGTAAAAAAAAGAATGATCACATTTAAAGATAATCTACCTATGAATTTGTAGCCTCATCATTATTTGCATTTATTTATATAACTGCCACTTGGCATGAGTTGCAATGCCACTGAAAGAAAAAACAGGTTATCTTTTAGATTTGTTAATTGGATTACTGTTAAAATTATTATAATACTTCAGTGAGTGCATAACAACTTACGAAAGTTACATCGCAATCAAATGTATAAGAATGAAACGTATACGGTGTTCTACGAGGTGTGGTGTACATACGAACATTCATTTTTAATCGAATTTCAAAAAAGGAGATACGTCTCAATTCCTCTGCTTCTTTTGTGTATATATATATATATATATTACGTGATAACTCCGACAATTGTTAACCGATTTCCATGCTTCTTTTTTTGCTGGAAAGGGGATACCAGAAGTAGTCCCATTTAAATTTGAAGAAAATACCTCACCTCTAAGGGTGGCAAACCAGGGGATGAATCCGGTTTCACGAACTTTCCGTTAACCGATTTCAATAAACCTTGGCAAATAGATGTAACTCCAATAAAAAAGCCAATATTTGTGGTCGGTATTATTTACATAAAAAAGTTATAATTATAGGAAATGAAACTATATACTCACACACACAACCCACAGTCCCACAGTCAACCGTGACCATGGGACCTGTAAAGGGCCCGAAACGTCGGTTTGCTTGAAAAAAGAAATATACGCGATTTAAATCCGGAAAAATAGTTTCATTTCCTATGTGTAACAATCGCGAAAACCTAAGAACTCGAAAAGTTATAATTATTGATAGTTTGTATGGAATTTGTTTGACCGCCTTTAATTTTTTTAACCGACTTGAAGAAAGAAGGTAGTTCTCGATTCGACTGTACATTTTTTTGTGTATGTGACGCAATTACTCCGATATTTGTGAACCGATTATGATGATTTTTTTTACTCGAGTAACATACACACAAAAAAGTACAGTCGAATTAAGAAGCTCCTCCTTATTTTGAAGTCGGTTAAAATATAAACCAAAAAAACAATACAAATAATTCAGAGACCTTTTAGAATGGGTTATTTATCCACTATACCACAGATAATCGCGTATTTTTTCCTTAAAGTTTAAATAAATAAACCTACAACGTCTATTCTGTTCTCTGGCGATGACTGGTTACGACAGGGTATTTATGACGTCATAAACAAGGGAACGCAAGGCGGGGCAAGCGAACCATCGGAAACAAAGAGACGAATGTCAGTTTGATTGTTAAGCAAATGAGATGCGTCAAGCCAGCAGATTGGAACCCATCACTTTAATTGCTTCGTCATTGTTTATATCTCACTAATAAGTTATTAGACTTGTAATAAAGTCAGGACGATACGAAAACTCAGCCTGGTTGAGGAATTAAAGACCAGGTCAGGGCTCCGTCACACGCTCAAGGTTACGCTATAAGCGGACCGACGCCGGCGCAAGCGCTCATGCAAATATTTCATTAATGAGCATTCGGCTCCGCACGATTGCAACGGCGGATAACGTTATTTTCACCTCTCTGAGCGGTTGCTTAGGCTCCTTTTTCCTCGTAGTGAGCGCATGGTGTCATTAGTCAGATTTAGTAGGCTATTACAGTGCAGGTATTTTCGATTTTGTATGACAGTGTCGTATCTGTATCACAGTAACTTTTAAATAATCTGTACTATATATTATATATACGAGTATTACAAATTCCTTCAAAATTTATATCAGATCTTACAAAAGTACCCATGTTGTGACAGCAGCCCCAAAAGACGCGGTCGTTAATGGTGTCCCTGACATGACCCGTAAATGACCATGAATAAGGGTCACATCCATTAAAGCGGAAAGGACTTGAGCCGGTCTGAAAAAGCTTTTACGCTTTTGCAATAAGAGCGAAGAAGACGTTACGCGTTTCGCTTGCTTAGCGACAGAAATAGGTACGGTGTCAGTACTTCTCTGGACGAGCTTTTTATCAAAGAACACTACTCCTGCTAAAACCAAGTGGTTACTTTTATCTATATTTATAAATTACAAAAAAGCGATCAATCACAAAAAAACGTCCTTTTGTCAATGACGATGATATCGCGATCTGTATCGCGGGTACCACGGACATACACATAGACAACCACAAATTACACCCAAACTCACGAGAGAAATAAATGAAGGCCATACAAATATTTCTCTCGGCCCGGGAATCGAATCCGGGACCTTTGCGTGGCAGTCCAGCATGGTAACCGTTCGACCACGGAGGCAGTTTATGCCGATGTTTATGACCATGTAACATAAAGTTTTATATTCCCGATAAGTGTGGTAACACAATTACGGTGACATTATAGGCACACGACTATTTTCAACTTATGTCTAAGGTTGATGGTCGCATTGACAGCGCCCCTCAGATCTTTGCGATTTCTATTAATTTGCGGTAGTCGCGGATCCGAGACGGACCTATTTCCGGTCCTCATGGACGGCCAATTAACTTCCGCAAGTTAAGAGTTAAAGTTCTGGGTGGCACTGTTAGGGACAGGCGTGTCGCTTACGTATCGTAATAAAATATATAAGGAACATCCATTCTCAGTGTACGGATAGTTCTATAACCTGCAAAGCAGTTATGGTAGCAATGTGTATATAGAACCTGGAAGTATTCCAGTGTAACCCGAAGCCAATTACAGGTAAGCAACCGATAGTCAATTAACAACTTAAATTAAGTCAGTTGCCAGCTAGGTGCGCGGGCGCAGCCGCAGCAGCCAGTGGAACAGATTATGGTTTTTGTATAGCACACGCACCACCGTGACGGGACGCATGCCATTTACCCGCGTCGTGGCGTTGTCTCTATGTGGATTAGTGCGGTTTACTCATTAAATTATATGTGTAATTGAAAAAAGTCGATTTTAATTTTAAGCAACAAAAATTGACCAGTTAAGTTATCGATACCTTCAATGAACACTATTATTATTTTTTGGTCATTTTCGGTTATTTTTGTGAAAAAAAAAAATAAAGAAACAAAAAACAAATCGACGTAGTGTTCATTAGAGGTATCAATATAGATACAACGAGATAGATATAATATTGAACGCATAACGCCAGAAGTAGAAAAGGAAACGTTTTAGTGCCCTATTTTCCAACTATTTCTAAACTGTTGGTGTCCTCAAAGCTATAAGTCATGTCTCAATCGTTGTCGATGTTGTGATCATAACATGGCTATTTCACAGTCAAAGTTTTTTGTAATTGATGTTGCAGTGCCACGCTTTTACGCACGTTTTCGCGATTGTTACACATAGGAAATGAAACTATTTTTGCGGGTTTAAATCGCGTCAAGTCCCATGGTCATAGTTGACTCGACCATGACCATGGGACCTGTAAGGGGGCCGAAACGGTTTGTTTGAAAAAACAAATATACGCGATTTAAATCCGGAAAAATAGTTTCATTTCCTATTTAATTGTATTTTTTATAATAAAAGATCGTGTGTTCGAATCTGGGCTTGCAGCTCGGAGTTTTTCGGAATTTGTGTGCGAAATTTGATTTGAAATTTACTATAAGATTTTCGCTGAACAAAAACATCGGTAAAGCAATTTAATGATGTGTGTGAAGTTCTCCATCCCCATTGGTCCGATGGGAACTGTAACCCAAGCCATCTCATTGTGAGAGAAGGCATGTGCCCAGCAGTAGCACATATAGGCTAAGAAATTCCCTGTAAGTAGTTCAAAGTAACGGAACACACTAAGGGTAATGAACGTACGTCATTTGGCCACAGATTCTTCTTCTTCCTAGGTCGGTTTCTTTTTAACAAAATAAATAATGAATTAAATATTGCCGCTAAAAGTAAATTTGAGGCTAAGAAATCCGTCACAAATTGGTTCAGAAGACTAAACTACTCAAACAGAAAGTTTTGTTACGCCCTAAGTCATTGGCACTTGTCATTACGTTACGGCTACTATCCAGCGTACTGCCGATGCTAAGTCCAGAAGGTTTTTCAAACCCATCAGCCCACAACCACAACGCACCCCCTCACACAAACATGCACGCACCCACTCACTCACGCACGCACGCACGCACGCACACACACACACACACACACACACACACACACACACACACACACACGCACACACACACACACACACACACACGCACACACACACACATTCTCATAGCTTAAGTTAAATATAATTAGCATTATAACTGTCTTTCCCTCTATTCATCTTGGTTTCATCTCGTCAATGTTCACTAATTTTTAAAATAATTATAAGGAACTCATCCATTTGAATCTCTGTCTCTTGAGATACAGGTTTTTACCTAGTTCAAGAGTCAGTGTCGTTACTTGCTACTACCTGTTCCACTTTCATTGTAATTGTTGTATGTGTATTATTGTATCTATTTGTAATTTGTGGAAATAAATAAATTTTATTTTTTTTTTTTTTATAATGAACACCAAAACCAATTAAGAAAAGTTTACTTCCCAAATTGACACTACCGGGAACTGAACCCGAGGTCTTCTCATCCTCGCCCACTGTGCAAACCTTTGGGTCACCGAGGTTATAAAAAAAGACACTTGGATATAACCTGACCTGACGTCATGCGACGATGTGAGCGACCGCGGCCGTCTAAAAAAAGTCTATTCATTCTAACGTTGAATAGCCCTAAATTAGGAAATTATGAACCGGTAGTATAATTCCTAATGGAATGAGGAAGCAGAGCGCTTCACTCGAATTGGTGGTATATCAAAATTGTCATTGCATAGGTGTGTTGCTTCATTTTATTGTTTACTTAACTATTACACTCTATGGCAGAATATCAGCACTGACTCATTTGACTAGTTTCGTATTATTACTAAGCGATATTGGTTTTTTTAGAAAAAAGAAATTTGATATATTTAACTACTACAAATGACACAATAAAAGGACGAAAAAAGAACCAAAAAACGAAGTATTTTACAAAAAAAACTAACCTCAAAAGTTTATGGAATCTATTTGAATTCGGTTACCGGAAAGTAGTTACCCACCATTAGAGGTAGAATGTGTTCTTCAAATTTAAATGGAACCAATACTCAGGTACCCTCCTTTCAACAAAAACAAGAATCATCAAAATCTGTTCATAAGTTACCGCGTAACATACAACAACAACAAAATACAGTGAAATTGAGACTATCCTCCTTTATTTTTTGAGAAAAAATGGAAAAAAATGTAACATAAGACATTCACAAACAAAAAAGAATATAATCAAATTAAAGCACAGACTATAAATATAAACAAGAACACGTTAATGATACTGGGTGCATGCCAGCTGCAGTAACAAAAGAGTTGGTATTTACTAAAAGTAATGCGTTCCGAGCACTGTTTTTCAGTTAGGACGGACGGAGCGTGCTTACTTAAATAGATAATAAATTAACTAAATTACTACACATTAATATATAACTTACTATGTACAAAATAAAAAGAAAATAACAGATAAATGACTGTGTTCTTGTATATACAATATATACATATATTATAATAACAAGTGATGGTATGAACAAGTCGTACGCCTCGTGGTAAGCTACACGCCCGTCCATAACAGTTGCAGTGCTATTCAGAGCTTTGAATCGCAAAGATCCGAGGAGCACTGCCACTGCGCCTGTCACCCTGAGACATAAGTTGCCAAGTCC
This sequence comes from Hyposmocoma kahamanoa, assembly GCF_003589595.1. NCBI lineage: Eukaryota > Metazoa > Arthropoda > Insecta > Lepidoptera > Cosmopterigidae > Hyposmocoma > Hyposmocoma kahamanoa. Next base: position 796,402 of record NW_020654466.1, read on the forward strand.
CAAGTGCCGTGCTTTGTCAAGTTATTTCATATATTTATAAGTTATAAGTCAGAAAATTTCGCTCAAGGAAGCAAGCAGTAATGTGAGTGTTACTGCGTTCCGGTTTTGAAGGGCACGGGGGCTGAAACTACAGGCACATAGAACTTGTCAACTTTATGTCGCAGGGGCAGTGCCCCTCTGGTCTTTGCGATTTATAGCGTGGCACTGCAACATCATGACTGACTTGTTCGCCCCGTCATCATATACTCAAAAACAATAGCATTCCTTTTGTTATTCCAACAGGAAATCCTTCAAAAATGCTAATCTAATAAAGTTGTTATATTTAGCATAGATCAAGTGTAATGAAATAATATAAAAATTAACATCGATAAGCGGGTTTGGCATTAGATCAAAAGAATTTGCGGCCACGCCAGATCTATCTGGAATTCTAATAGACTATAACTACATGTGTTAAAACTCACGATTTATATCTTTATATAATTAGTTCTGAAACGTTTTGATAAAAAGACTATCAATAATGTTAGTGATTCATTATTAAAGCCTCTTGTTAGAGGAGACCCGTACGCAGCAGTGCGAATTACAATTAACTCGATTGAATGCCTATTGGAATTCTTGAATCTCAAACGAGAAGACAGAATGAGAGACATCTACCTATTCTTGTACTTGCTCTGTGCATGTTGATTTTTGTTATTAACAGTAATACACCAATTATCAGGGCCCCCAAGTCTGCTATTCACTGAGGTCAAAGACTTCACTGAGGTTATATTGCAATTGGACATAGTTAAGCAAAAGGGGTCCAATCCACAATATTTTCAAAAAATTTGTTATATGTAAAAAAACGGTTCCTAAAGTCCAACCTCTTTGATCAGCAAAAAAAAATCCAACATATAAACATAAATAAATATCTCTGTAGTTACATGAGAATATAAGTTTTGAAAATAAAACAAAGAGTGAGAAACGTTTTGTTTACCTACGTCCAATTATGATAATAATTGCTATTAATAAGTTCTTAGGTTTTCACGATTCTTACACAAAGGAAAACAAACTATTTTTTAACTGATTTAAACAAAAAAGGAGGTTCTCAATTCGTTTTTTTCGTATGTATATTACGCGATAACTCATCACATCAACATAACGATAAAAAATAAAATTTCTAAACCGATTTTGATAATTCTTTTTTTGTTGGAAAAAGGGCAACTTAGTATTGCTCCTATTTAAATTTGAAGACAATATTCCACCTCTAAGGGTGGCAAAAAAAGGGGATGAATCCAGTTTCGCACATTTTCCGGAAACCGATTTCAATAAAACCTGACAAATAGATGTAATACCACGAACTTTTGAGGCCGGTTTGCTTTTAGTACTTTGTACTGATTTCGGATCTAAATCGCGTATCATAGGCTAAATTTGTAAACCTCCATTAATGTGAATTAGTGAATAGGCACAATAAAACAGAATTACTAGAAATAATGATATGGCAATCAATGATTATACCTTTAGTTTATAACTAATAGAAAGTCTACAATAGTTGTTTGTTATGCAAGGCTGCAAAGTTGTTTGAAGCGAGTGCTTGTATTGAAACCTAAACAAGCGAAGGAAGCTTGAACCACGACCGAAGTGAGCGGTTCAAAAATAGATTCCTGAGCGTAGTGAAGGTTTTAAGCCACGAGACGCAAAACAAATTTTGCTGCCGAGCGAAACACACAACTTTTCACCTCACTACAGCGAGGGAAATGGTAGTTGAAAGAAAAACAGTTGAACTATAACATTGACTTACAATTATATGGACGTCGGGTCCGCGCTAAAAAGTGTCCGAACTTATAGGGCGTTAAAATCGTATACAGAGCGTCATTCACGCTCTAGTCTTCGTTTGTTTGACTGACAGCGAAGCAAGCAAAATTAGACAGTACTGCGATGACATTACAATTTAAATTCAACGTTTTAGCTTTTTCATATTCCTTGACATGTCACTACGTTTAAATAGGTTGACTTAGGACATTTTTTTCGTGGTTTTTGTATTAGACCCGTCGTCCGTTTATTTGTAAGTCAATGTACTATAAAATCTTTTTTAATGAAAAGAAAAAGTTTATCTTCGGATGCGTTCTGAATTTGCACGTCATCACTTTTTATTCTTGCTTGTACTTATAATTTTATGTGATTATGTGATTAATTGAAATAATTTTAGTTCTTCGACGAACAAAAGTAATTTAATAAACACAATTAGTACCAACAATAACAAGAATAAAATATACCAACGGATTTATATTACATAAATAGGTAATGTACCACAAATCGCGTAGTTGCACGTGTCATTATGTTGTTTTTTCATCGAAAGAAAAAGTGCACCGCGGTCCATCGTCAAGTTTGAATTTCAAAAACCTTTTCCACGCTAGCGTGCAAATACACTTTTGCGCGCAGATTTCCAATGAGAAAGAAAGCCTTTCCGAGCTAGTGAGGTGAAAAAAATATTTTAGTCTTTAGTTGTCCGATATTGCGTTTGAAGAGTAAAAAAAGAGATTTCGTCCAAAAAGGGACTTACGAGGTTTTCTAATTTAGCCGACCAATGGCTGTTGAGTCTTAATAGAGTGTCAGTGGAATGGCAGTGATGATGGCGTCCATTCATTCAATTAATAACGATCGATGTTGTCTTACTAAAACTATAGTGGAAATTGGACGACGAAATACTTTCATAAATTTCTCATAGATGGCGCCACGGCTAAAGAGTCGTTGAAAACCAAATACAAAGATCCGACAAGGAAGCACATAGAAAAATTCGTGAGGTCCGCTGGACCGTTCCGTAGCGTAGTTGGCATAGCATCTGCCACGGTTTGCTAGACGACATCTTTGTATTAGTAATTATAATAAAACTAGTGGAATAAATTCACAAAAAATAATTGAATATCAATTCAGTACAAATATAATTACAAAGAAAATTACCATGCATAATAATTTTTTATCTATATATAATTTTTATCTCGTTTAAATAATAATTTAGAAAACACCATTTCCCAATTTGGTCCCACCGGGCATAAAGCCGTTGAGGTCATCAAATGATATTTACACCGTGCAAAACGCAGCAATGTGAGCAGGAAGTAGAAACAAATGTTCCATAAACGGTTCGCCATTAAATTACAATATCTAGTGATTCATAATTTTCAAGCATGGCCATCAGACTAAAACGTCGCTAAAATTGACAAGCGAGTGTCATTGCACCAGAATGGCAACCTGTAACGCGAAGTGTATAGTTGTTAGGTTCAAGCACCGGTGTACAATGAACAGAGATTACGTTGCGCACGCGACTAGCAATTATTGATGCGTCGCTGCTCAGGTGTTTCTGTTTACGTTACTTTGAATTACTTACGTCATTTATTTGCTCTTACTAATTCTAGACATAACTTTCGTAAGTTGGAGAGCAATGTTTCTGGGTAAACCTACGAAACACAATGATTTAGCGACAATTTTAAGTAATAATAACAATACTAGTTAGCCTATGTATCGATCTCCAATGAAAACTACGGCAAATTAATTTTTAGTCATTTTCCGTTATTATTGTAAACAAACATATTTATTTACTAATATTATGCTCCCCGAATTTTGTGAAAAAAACAAAATAAAAACAGAACAGGTCCAAAAATTAAGATGGCATAGTGTTCATTGGACGTGTCGATATATTTTCACTACCGGGCACAGACTTCTCACAACGAGTTGCACAACTTGTTAATCCCGTCGCTTGATATTGTAAAATAAGTCTGACATCATCAACAAACTCCATTCAAATGTCTAGTTTTTAAACGCTTTCTATTTTTTTTTATTATACTTATTATCATATCGCACGCGTGTCAAGTAACCAAACTATGAACAATCAGTATAGGAAAAATAGTTAACTACGGTACTTTATGATTACAGTTGATTTATTTGTAAAAATTTAAGAGGGAGCATGCCAAAAAAGTTTTGACGTTGGCTCCGCCCAAATTTGAGAAACAAATATATGTCTGAAGTTCGCGTGGCATGCGACAGGAGATGTCGAATTTTGCGCATTAAAAGTACCAAATTCGTTTTAGCGGAATAACTCTAAAACTAAAGGGATTAAAAAAAAATCCGTAGTGACAGTTGTCGATCATGCATAAATATAATTAATTATCTAATTTTTGTCCTAATAACCTGTAGCATTTCGAGGATGAATCGAAAAAATGTGAAAATTAGAGGTCATTTCGTGATTTTTATCTATCGAGGAAACTTTATTGTTTTATGTTTCTGATTAATGTCTATGCTTGAATATATCGTGTAGTTACTCATACAATATTTTATTTTTAAATTTAAAGTGGATATACCCCTCTAAAATCAAATCGAAGATTAGGAATTTTTCATCTGCTCCCTCTTAACATTCAGTTAAACTCAGAATGTGGGTTAAATAGTAGATTATAGGAGTATTGAAGAGACCAGGGAAAGAATGATGATAGTCACGTAAAACGTGTGTTTGGGAGTTAATAAAAAAATTTTGTAACAGTACAACTCCTTGTAAAATGGTTAGTCCTGGGAACTACTGCCACTTTACCTATTCCTGCCGCCAAGCACTAATGTGAGTACTTCTGCGATTCGGTTTAGAACGATATGACACAGGGTCACGGGCACAGTGGTAGTGCCCATAAGATCTTTACGATTTAAAGATCTGAGTGGCACTGCAACTGTATCCATAACAGTTGCGAAGCCAGGCGTGTCGCTTACAACCAGGCTCACGACTTGTTCCTTCCGTTACTTGGTATTATAAAAAAATACAGCCATCTAGGTCGATGGCATGGCATATTTAGCCAGAATAAGAAATCGTCGATACGATGAAAAACTGACCTCAAAATTTTGTGGAATTACATCTATTTGCCAAGTTTTAAATCGTTTAACGGGAAGTGGGTCAAATCCAATAAACCGGATTCATCCCCTAATATTTTCCACCCTTAGAGTTGGAAAATTGTCATCAAATTTCAATGGGACCACCACTGAGGCACCCTTTTCAACCCTTATAGGTGATAGTTTACGATATAGTCGCTAGCCAAGTACGAGTTGGTGGTTACATACATTTTTCTTCAACATGCAGGGTTCATCATAAACGTTTCCTACATCATTAGAGAGACGATTGCCAATATACATTAACTTACGTATGTAACTTAGAAATTAAAGTTATACATACGACCTCAACGCTTCGTCAAGCTCGACACTTAAGATTCCAATTCAACTATACTGTCTGTCATGATATAATTTATAATTTAATAATTTAACATTTTACTTTTTTTTCGTCCCATACAATAATAATAACCCACCCACTCACATAGCCCTGCACTAGGGAAACCCCTGTGTCGCGGTTGCACCACAAATTACACCCAAACTCACAAGAGAAATAAATGTAGACATACAAATATTTCTCCCGACCCGGGAATCGAACCTGGGACATCTGCGTGACAGTGCATGGTAACCGTACGGCCACGTCGGCAGTTATTAGAAATTACTTGTGACTGCTAGTGACGTTATACCACATAACATTGTGAAATACTTAATAATTTTATTGCTCTCCATAAGAAGAATAAATGTTACAATCTTTTTAAGTACATTTATGGGCCCAATATGACAATAAATGACATTTACCGTAAATTCACATAATCTGTATTTTATCATATTAAATAAGAAAGCTTGTAGCTTTGAGAAGCTTTCTGTATTACTCGCACTCGTAGTATGCCGCCTCGATAAAGCTTTCATATCCACAGTGAGCACTCAAATTCAAGTGATACAGCGCGCGTTCAAGTTAGCCGCTGTTAGCCGCGCTATAGCAGCGCTGCAGCTGCGCGGCGGCCGCGCAATTGTCGCGTTTCATACAATTTCTAAAGCTGCAACCGCGGGGCAACTACGATGGACGAAAATCGAGTGGAAGAATTTATAGATAATGCAAAACAACACCCTGCAATATGGGATATCGACAGGAAAAAAACGCGCTGTTGAACAGCGCGACCGTCACGCGGGCGCCGCGCGGTTGCAGCACGACAGCCGCGCAGCTGCAGCGCATCTAACAGCGGCTAATTTGAATACGCCCTAAGCCGACAATTTAAAAATTTTATTACAATAGCTAACGTGGCGAGCACCGTGATATCACATTTTTATGTCATCGCGAGCGCCGCGACCAATGACTGCAAAAGATTAACACAGTGCCAAACGTGACTGCAAGGTCACAGCTGATTTTAAAACGTTTTGACAGTTCTGCACAAAAATTTTATTAACGTAAAAATAGAGCGCGACGAACGAGATGAAAAGAAACAATAAAAACAAAGAAATTGATATGCATAAATTATTGGCAAAAGGTGAGGAAACATTTTTAATACAGTTCAATACATGAGTGTAATTAGAAATAAGCAAACAATAACTAATATAATGTAAAATATGTAAAAACAGAAACTACAAAAGCCCGACATTTTTTCTTTCATCGTTTTCGCGGCGATGATTAAACGACAAAGATATAGCTATATATACGCAATTTTATAACGTTGTCCTTGTTCTTCAAAATGTATAACCATAGTGCATTACCAAAAAAGCAAACTTAGTTTCATCAACTGAATTATATATAGTCACGTGGCGGTTTATCACACACATATACTGCCATGCTACAGCCGGTGGTCATTATAATTAGTATATATTATATTTACACTGTAATGAAATGTTTTCAATAACATTATTTTTTTATATTCTATTTAATAATATTCCATAATATATTCTATTTATTTTTCACGGTTGCTAGCTAAAACCGTCACCCACAGACACATCTAGATAAACGCCGCAAGTACAGCAATTTGTATGAAAACCGAGCGTGCCACATTTTATATATCCACCATGACGTCACAAGAACTATTTAGTGATGGGAAACCTCCTTCCGCGGTAAATCGATTGATTGAACGGAATACGCGTCAATACGCGTATTCCATTCAATTAATCGATTCTAAATAGAATAATTTTTGTTCAACTATTTGTTGATTACAAGTAGTGTAACATTAATATAGTAGAAAAATACTAGAATAAGATAGTTCAGTCCTTTATTTTACTTTAAAAAAAAATTCAGACTACTTTTTAATCGGCTTGAAATATTAAAATTATTGTCCTTCCAGTAAAATGAACTTATTATATAACATCTTTTTGTAATAGAAGATCTTATCGATTAACTTAAATACTGAAAACGCAACTCAATATATGAACTTGCGACTGCCTTAATTAATTTTACTAGATGGTTTTGTTGGTAATTGATGAATGACAAGACAAATGAAAATGTTACTGCTGACAAAATATGGTAACATCTTATTAATCGGAAGAGGTTTACTTAATGATGGCCTCGTGTGAATTTTTTGTTATTTGTTTATTATTTCTCGGGTTTCTATTTCTGCTACTCTGCATATTTGGATAGCATCTTAGGTGGGATAATCTAGACCACCTTCGTCCTCGAAAGCAACGAAGACATACGCATGATCAACTACAGTTTTTTGTAAAGACAGCGCACTGTTAATTCTCTGCATTATATACTTTTTTATATTACTCGTAATAATTAAATAATAGTCATAATTAATAAGTAATTATTTGCTCACTATATTCGGACATTCGAGGCGACGTGCTGCAAAAATTATCGAAATTACTGATATTACTGATAATAGATACTACAAAACTGAAAAAAAAACGAAACGTTACTAAACGTTATAGCAAAAGAGTTATAGAATATTTTTATAATATTGCTAAGGTCATAAAAATTTTCGTCCCTTTGTTTTTCAAAATCGATCACAATCAAGAACAGTGTGCCTAACGTATACATCACTAAATGTTAAATTTGGCCAAAAAAGCGACCGTACCACAGAAACTGAATGCATTATGCAAAAGTGCGTTCCTTCGATATTCATGGCATATTAACAAAGGATCACAAATATATCACACCAAGTAAAAGCCGCAATGTATTACAAATCAGGAGGCATACACTGAGTTGCATATTTGTTTTCTCGAAATTCATACAAAACCAAAAAAACTGTTTTTAAAATAAATTATGCATTTTCTGATTACAAAATCACTTGCCCGTGGAAGAAAACAGTTACAGTGCACACAGTTATGGTGCTTTTGCAGTTTATTATGGCACAATTATGCATTTTTCGTGTTTTCGACTGGTCGACTACGATAACGGTCGAGCGCGTTCTGAAGTCGTAGTAGTAGTAGCAGTGGCAAGTAAGTGAATTGCATTTACTTTGGGCACGCGAAGTACGTACAGTTGCGGCGTCTATCTAGATATGTCTGTGGCGTCACCTAAAACTCATGGTAGAGGTTCTGTAGCCAGAAAAAAGCATGGAATCCAGCAATACCTACCGTAATGGTAATTAGTTGCTTGTATAATTTTTTTTTTAAATTCCACGAAAACTATGCCATCAGTCACGCAATATTAGACCGATATCTCACAGTGAATAGTATGCCGAATCCAACACAAAAGTTTTTGAAGTAGCAAATTTTTTTGGGTTCCTTGCCGTCTCATTCTTTGTTTAGTCATTGGACAGGGAAAGACTATGATATCACGATTCTAGCACTCGAATTGATAGTTTGGAAATGGATTTGATGAATGGCTAACAATACGAGTCAACGGTCGGTCAGGAAACTCGTTTTCCTTTACAAGTTCCACGTTCGACTTTTGCAATTATTTGAATTGACACACAAGACGCTTCATTACGTGTCCGCCGACGCATGACAAGGACAAAAAAGATTTAGCACATTCAATTCGATACACGTCCTTTTGCCAATTAACTTGCAGGTCATTTGCAGAAATGACAGACGGGTATAGGACGGGTGGTATTATTTTTTATAAGATAGCAAGTGACGTGACGAACAAGCGTACGTCTGATGGTAAGCGACACGCCTGATGGTAAGCGACACGCCTGTCCTTAGCAGTTGCAGTGCCACTCAGAGTCTAATATCGCAAAGATGTGAGTGACACTGCCACTACGCCCGACACCCTGAGACACAAACCATACCTTTGAAAACAGGAATACTGTAATGTAACATTACTGATAAGGTAAGGTGGCAGTAGTTCCATGGACAAACACTTTCACAAGGAGCTCTAGCTACCGCTACTAACTGTTACTTGACAGAATGTGCCAGTGTAATAAGAGAGGGTTTGAACGAATAAATAGTGACCAGGTTGAAAAAGGATAATGTTTCGACGGTTTCAATTTCAATTGTTTATTGCATATCACATTACAAATTTAAGATGGAACATTAATTGATGGTATACATGTGACGCCCTACAAGGGCACAGCAACATCTGAGGGCTAAATTCATAAATCACACTATTTAATTATATTAAATTGTTACATTACAATATAATATCATAACATTACATTATTATATACATTATTACATTGCATTATTCTTAATTAGAAAACTTACTTTATACAATACATTAATTTCAATAATTATTAATAAGAGATGTCGAAGTATTTTTATTTGTATTATTTTATTTGTCATCTCATACGTATCGTCAAAAAATTCATGTAAGTCATAATAACATTTATTAACAAGAAATGCCTTTAGTTCTTTAGTAAATTGTGTAAGTCTTTCCAGGTTTTTGATATAATTTGGTATGTGGTTATAAATTCTAGTTAACATGGTTTGCGGGCCAGACATATGTAACTAATTTCATTTTGGAGAAAGGTACTCTAAGCTTATTTAAGTTTCTGTTATTTCGTTTATCGTTCGTCAGACGTGAATAAAACTATTTTTAGTTTAGTTATTATAGAAAACAAATGTATAGGAAACGAAACTATTTTTCCGGATTTAAATCGCGTAGTAACCCAGTGCTGCTATAGCAAGTGGTACTGATTCCTGAAATACCGATATTGCGAACTCCGCTGACAGCCTGTTGTCACAACTGAGTAAGACTTACGACGTTACTTGGCTTGAATATAACTCATACTCGTAGAAAGAGATTGATACGAGGTCAAGATTTAAAGTACTATACCGACTTTCGATATAAATATGTACGTATCGAATTCAAACTTTTCCCGTATTAATACGGTTCATTTTGCGTAAATTGAGCGGCAGGGACTTTATTTCAGAATGTGTTATTTTACAAACGAAATTAAAGTAATTTGAAAAATTTATATCGCTTACTATACGTGTTCTATTTACTTCATTTGATATAAAAAAAAATCATTGGTATATTTAAAGTACCCATGGAATACAACGGTTTTCTTGTAAAATTTCGAGGTAAGTTTGTGTTCTTTTTTTTTTCTATATATGGTGAAAATAATTTTTAGGAATCGTGTTTTCACACTGTATACTAATCAGTGTATATTCTCAATTTTACTATATATTTTTTCCAAGGCGATTGATTCAACACTTTCTTTGTTATGCGGAATTCATGAAAGCCATTTGAGGCTGTATAGACTCTTAATGCAAATTATGACAGAATCACGAGTGGGACGATACTATACAACAATAGTACAACAATAGTGATGACTAGCTTTGTAGTCTCTTAATTTTTTATTACTAAGATTTTATTTTTAATAAATTTTATTTCGTTTTTTTTTGTTATTCTATTTTCTGTTTGTTTTAATTTAGTTAGTTTTAGTTTTAATTTAGTTTACCGTGACCATGGGACCTGTAAAGGGCCCGAAACGTCGGTTTGTTTGAAAAAACAAATATACGCGAATTAAATCCGGAAAAATAGTTTCATTTCCTATTAGGTAGTTTTGTTTTATTTTTATTTATTTTTTTACTTTTTATTTCTTACTGTGTATTATTGTGTTGTGGATTCTATTCTATTCTATACATATAGGACAGTTTTCCCGGTTGCGTAAAGAGTTGTGAGTCGTACCAAGCTGTCGAACAAAAGATATTTACACGTAATAAAATTGTTTAAAGTGCGAAACAGGACGGTTGATTTTGTTTGAAAAGGTCAATGACACGGTCATTCACGTTCACCCAGCAGTCAGTTACACTTCTAAGGATAACAAAACTGTATGATGATTCTGAGTATAACAAATAACAATGTAACTCTTAATGGAATAATAATAAGACTGTTAAAGTTCAGAACTAAAAAGGTCACCGTAACTGTCGATAGCTTTCTACGCCGCTCTTTTTACATTATGTTGTATTGAAGCAAAAACTTCGTTTTTTTTCTAAAGAAATAAAGGGGGTGGGTTGATAAAGGGGCACGGCACGTGTCTGTTGGACCGCGATCAGCTGTTATGCGAGGTCGACGGCCCGAGGTGAATAACACCACCTGGTAAGAAAGACGGGCGAGTCAATGTACCGGCTGGGAAGTTAGCGACGTCTTAAAATGAGCGGGTTGGCAGTACTAGTTGCACAGGGATCCGTCAACATGAGTCATGATCACAGATCGAAACAGGCAGAGCATATTTATTTAAACTTCAAGGAGGGAATACATATAGAGTACCTACATTATGCCTTCCATGTGAAATCTCGGACTTACTACATTGTAATTTGTTCTATTGTTTATTTATTTTGTTAATGACAACAACAACTTATACTTTCTAGGCATTGACTTACAAATAAATGGACGACGGGTCTAATACAAAAACCACGAAAAAAATGTCCCAAGTCTACCTATTTAAACGTAGTGACATGTAAAGGAATATGAAAAAGCTAAAACGTTGAATTTAAATTGTAATGTCATCGCAGTACTGTCTAATTTTGCTTGCTTCGCTGTCAGTCGAACAAACGAAGACTAAAGCGTGAATGACGCTCTGTATACGATTTTAACGCCCTATAAGTTCGGACACTTTTTAGCGCGGACCCGACGTCCATATAATTGTAAATCAATGTTTCTAGGTTACATTTAAAACAGAAGAGAGTGCAGATGTGAGATAATCGAAAAGAAAAATTTTCAAAATTCTAGACCAATATTTTTTAAAATATTTTATAATACCAAGTGACGGGACGAACAAGTCGTGCGCCTGGTGGTAAGTGTAACAGTTGCAATGCCACAGCTTTAAATCGCAAAGATCTGAGGGGCACTGCACTTATGTCACCCTGAGATATAAGTTGACAAATCCTACCCTTACACTTCAAAATCGGAACGCAGTGCGCATTACTGCTTGGCGGCAGAAATAGGTAAGGTAGCAGTACTTCCCTGGACGAACTCTGGCGCAATGAGCTCTACTACTACAAACACTATTTATTTGAAGATTGTCGAACAAGCAAAATGAGTACGTCGTACATTATCATACACTTGTATGACAACGTGCTAAGTGTTAATTAATACAATATCGATAAGAAGTCAAAAAGGCGTAATAGTCAATCTAACGAGTTTACAAGCCGAATTAAAAAGTTTTTAGTTCAATTACCTTTTTGACTTTGACAACAAAACTTCGAGTAGACGGATCTAAAAAGAACATGAAAATTTGACCCTTTTCTCGTGGTCACATTAATTTGTACCACTAGTGGGACAACGAAGGAGATTTGACTGTTTCATAGAGCGAGATCGTCAATTTTAGCACTTTCTCTCAAGGCGGCGTGGATACACTCCGCCTGAAATTTCGTGTCGGGGTGTCGTGCTCCACCAGTGGTGCGCTTCGAAGTGGACCTGTTAGACACCTTGTACGTTACAATCCTTAACGGATTAATTTTCACGTGGCAACAGCGCCGTGACTAAGATATTAAAGTCTAATCCCTACAGGTGATCATCCAATTCTCGATATAAAAGCAACATTTTATCATTATTAAGGTCATCTCCAATCAGGATCTGTCATCTCGTAAACGTGTTTAGTAGCAGTGCAACTCCTTGGGAAAGAGTTCGTCAGGGCAAGTACTGCCTGGCCTATTTCTGCCGCCAAGCAGTAATATGAGCATTACTACGTTCCAGTTTGAAGGGTAAGGGTGCTGGTGAAATTACAGGCACATGGGACTTGTCAACTTATGTCTCAGGGTGTCGGGCGCAGTGGCAGTGCCTAGCAGATCTTTGCGATTTAAAGCTTTGAGTGACACTGCAACTGTTATGGACAGGCGTGTAGCTTACCATCAGACGCACGACTTGTATGTCCTCTCACTTGATATTATAAAAAAATCGATTTCATCCATTGTGAGATTAAATAATAATAATAAAAAATAATAAAAATCTTTATTTCAGACCATAAGTCCATAAGTGTTAGTATCATATAAAAAGAAAATCTTAAGCACTATTGTTAGTAAAAAATAAAAATGTACAAATAAAATAACAAACTAAACTAAAAAACCTCCAACGTTAGACATGTAGTGACGACCACCGGGCGACCATTGGTCCGTCCCAGTGGTCGGCGAACGCGGACAGGATGGTGTTGGGGCTGGCACGGATGCGGGCTTCGAGGGAGGCGCACCTCTTCCTCATGACAACCGCAAAGCCGTCCGTCCGCGCCTCGGCAAACATGCCGGACGCGCTGCACCTCCGCGGCAGCCCCAACAACACCCGGAACGCGTTGTTATACTGTACGCGGAGTACGTCGTACGCCTTCTGCGTATAGTTCACCCACAGGGCGCACGAGTAAAAGGAGACGCAAAACGCTTTGAAGAGCGTTATTTTTACGTCTCTCGTACACCACGCGAACCTGCGGGCCTACATATTGCATCGGAATGCCAACGATCTCCGCTCCCGCTCGATGTCTTCGTTGTCACAGAGGTTTTCGGTGACCCAGTGACCCAAGTACTTAAATTTAGTGACTGTCTTCAAAGGAGCGCCAGAGAGAGTGAGTGGTGGTACATTATAAGTTTTCGTACCAGCCTTAAAAACCATCAGCTCACTTTTACTAACATTGTACTTGAGTCCATGGACCACCGCATACCGTTCACAAATCTGCAAAAGACGCTTGAGAGCACCGATCGAGGGGCTCAACAAGACCATATCGTCTGCGTAGCTGATGTTATTCACGCAAATGCCATCAACGTGACACCCAATTTTAGTTTTGTTGAGCTCCTCGATCAGCTCATTCATATAAAAGTTGAAGAGCCGAGGTGAGGTTAACCCCCCCCCGCCTCACTCCGCACTCCAACCCGTACTCGCCTGAAAACGAACCGGACCATCTCACACTGTTTTTCTGGTGGCTGTACCAAAACCTTAAGAGGGATGTGATCTCATAAGGCATGGTCGACTGTTGTTCGATCTTATCCCACAGCACGTCATAAGATACTAGATCGAACGCTCTGGACAAGTCGAGGTAGCACGCGAAAACCGGTGTTCTTCCAGCTGTATAATACTGGACAGTGCGCTTCAGGCACATGATGGCACTCTCCGTAGACAATCCAGACCTGAAGCCAAACTGCGCGTCATTCAAACGGAGGTGCCCCTTCAAATAACCATCCAGCACACTGTCCAGCACCTTGGCTACAATGGTTGCTAATGAAATCGGCCTAAAAAGAAAAGAAATCTGTTAAGATATAATTTCATGGATGCAAAAGACAAAAAGACAAAGTCAACGTACTACAGTTGTGAAGTGAGTGAAGGCGCTCAGGCCACTTTGCGGTTGGTAATTCGAAACAACGATGTTTTCTAATTGTCTACAAAGATTGTTTATACTCGGGTAAACAATCTTATCGCTTTGAGTTTCAATATTGGCGTCATGTCGTAAAATGTGCAGTATTTTCATAATCACGATTAACCCATTATACGTCACACTACTTGACACGGATCTAAGGAGTTGAGGCCATTGTCCGCCCATGCGAGCCCAACGAGGGTTGTGAACTTTCCTCGAACTCGAAGTGTAGGTTTCATTACCATATTTTCTTCATTTTTTTATTTATATAACACACATTTCAATAAGCATTCTCAATACGCAGTGTTGTGAAAACCATAACTGGTTTGACTCAACACTGTTACTGACTTAAAATCTGTTAGCGAGAGATATTGAACTTATTTAGAAGTTAAAGTCATAGGTACATGTTGCGACAAGGATTGAAACCATTGACCTCTTCCTCCCTTTCATTATTTGACTCACAGACACATATCTAGATAGACTCCGCAAGTACAGCAATTTGTATGAAAACCAAGCGTGCCACATTTTTTGTACCCACTATGACGTCACAAGAACTATTTAGTGACGGAAACCTCCTTGCGCTCGCCCTAAATTGATTCATTGAACGGAATACGCGTGTTTACGCGTATTCTAAATAGATTAATTTTTGTTCAAGTATTTGTTGATTACAAGTAGTCGTAATATTAATATAGTAGAAAATACTAGAATAAGATAGTTAAGTCCTTTATTTTACTTATTTTAAATAATGCTGATAACTTAAAAAAATTAAAACTTTAATTTTTAATCGACTTCTAATATTAAAATTACTGTCCTTCCAATAAAATGAGCTCATTATATAACATCTTTTTGTAATAGAAGAACCTATAGGTTAATTTAAATAATGAAAACGCCCGTCAATATATGAACTTGCGACTGCCCTAATTAATTTTACTAGATGGTTTTCTGTTCCTGTCCCTTTGTTTTCAAAATCGATCATAATCGAGAACAGTGTTGCCTAACGTAAACATTACTAAATGTTAAATTTGGCCAAAGAAATGTACCAGCGGCCGTACCACGAAACTGAATGCATTATACAAAAGTGCGTTCGTTCGATATTCTTGGCGTATTAACAAAGGATCACAAATATATCGCACCAAGTAAAAGCCGCAATGTATTACAAACATGAGGCATACACTCGGTTGCATATTTGTTTTCTCGAAATTCATACAAAACCAAAATAATTTAATTTTAAAATAAATTATGCATCTTCTGATTACAAAATCACTTGTCCGTGGAAGGAAACATCCCTGTCTACCTGTTCACCCACAGTTATGGCGTTTTTGCAGTTTATAATGGCACAATTATGCATTTTTTGCGTTTTCGACTGGTGTTTATCTACGACAACGGTTGAGCGCGTTCTGAAGTGTAGCAGCGGCAACTAAGTGTATTTCACTTACTTTAGTCACGCGAAGTACGTGCACTTGCGGCGTCTATCTAGATATATGTCTGTGATTTGACCACTAGGTCACCATCGCTTTTACTAGATATGTCCATAAATGTATATTATTACCATTCGATGTAAATTGATTTTGTACAGTAAAGTAGAATAAAATAACCTATTTCCATTGACTTACAAATAAATGGACGACGGGTCTAATACAAAAGCCACGAAAAAAATGTCCCAAGTCAACCTATTTAAACGTAGTGACATGTAAAGGAATATGAAAAAGCTAAAACGTTGAATTTAAATTGTAATGTCATCGCAGTACTGTCAGTCGAACAAACGAAGACTAAAGCGTGAATGACGCTCTGTATACGATTTTAACGCCCTATAAGTTTGGACACTTTTTAGCGCGGACCCGACGTCCATATAATTGTAAGTCAATGCCTATTTCATATTATGAATGAATATGTAAATTACTAAATATAAACAATAACCTACTTTCGCATTCATACCGAAGATGTCCGAACGGTGCCGATTGGTTTTCTTCCGAATGACGACGATGACGAACGAACGACGGCGTCGATGACCGAACGGCGATCGGCGACGTCAACGACAATGAGTGTGATGACTCGTATTCGTCCCGAATTTGAGACTATACAAATCTAGAAAACTTGGACCTACTCCGGATGTCGCTTGTGCACTAAGTCCTATTCAAATCCGAGAAACTACGAATGTCGCTTGTACACCTAGAGACAAAATTATCTCTCTGACAATTCGGACTGTCATTTCTCGGATTTTCTCTTATTCAATTAAAGGGAGTTTCAGTCTGTATTAAATCAATTCGTCGTTTGTAGAAACACTCTTTTAATACCAAGTGACGGGACGAACGGGTTGTTATGTATCCAGATTTGCATAACACACATACCTAAAACGTCAGTTCAATGTACTTGCATTCGCGCACCCCGGTACGCGCGCCCCGTGCATTGCAACGTGACCGATGCAAAACTCGTCATTTTAATTATAATTATGAGACACTTTTCGGCCCAACGTTCCTAACATCAGACGTAGACTAAAATCCTTTAGATCTTTTTCGTATAAGTACTTTTAGACCTAACGTACCTAACTTCGGACGTTCTTAAAATTATTTAGTTTAAGAAATACCTTTGTGGAAATTTAATATAGTTATTCATCATATTTTCTCGTCTTTACTTCATCTCCACTGCGGCCACCCTATATAATTGGGTCGCAAACATACGAGGGGCACTGCCACTGCGCCCGTTGCCGAGACATAAGTTGACAAGTCCTATGTGCCTGTAATTTGACCAGCACCCTTGTAACGGTGTGACGTCCTTACACCGTCATCTCACCTTTTTGTATAGTATCATTTTTTCTTTTGCTTGTATTTAAATTTTAAATTTGAATTGTTCCATCTTCGTTCGCTTTCTCATTTTTGCTTCGTACCACGGTCACTCTCTGCTTGACCGCGATAGCGGACAGAATTGCTAAATCAAATTGTCTAATTTTTATTCTTTTCAAGTTTAATCATAATACAATCAATGTAAATCTTGTATCGACAACCCGATAAGGGGTAAGTGCCTAAATCTAACATCTACCAATTTTAGGTTAAGTTATGGAGTGTTTTTTTTATTAATGTACTGTTTTCTACATCTACCTTTTATTTGTTACAGCTTTTTTACTTTACCTTTCGTTTTACTTTGCTTCTTTTAATAAATTTTGTGAACCGGAAGTTTCCTGTTTTACTGCCGCGATCCTGATCACGGTTGTTAGGGTTACAACCCTTCCACACTTACCTTTCCAAACCGGAACGCAGTAATGCTCACATATCGAAATAAGTAAGGTAGCAGTACTTCCCTGGACGAACTCTTTCACAAGGAGCTCTACTGCTACTCAAAATCATACTCAGATGTTCGTAGTATCGGGGAACAGTTACTTGACGGTTTCTAGCTGCGACTGTACCACAATAACAGATTTTATTTAAAATTCTAGGACATCGCGAAGTTTACGATTCACAATCGTACCTACGAGTAGCAATTTGAGTCCACTATTAAATAATACTTAAAAACTAGTTAATTCAGTGGTTATTGATA
Source organism: Hyposmocoma kahamanoa (assembly GCF_003589595.1). Classification (NCBI taxonomy): domain Eukaryota; kingdom Metazoa; phylum Arthropoda; class Insecta; order Lepidoptera; family Cosmopterigidae; genus Hyposmocoma; species Hyposmocoma kahamanoa. The sequence goes on from NW_020654466.1 coordinate 814,449, forward strand.
TTATAATCAGATTCCTATGTTATAGTTCCTATATATATATATATATATGCTATTATTCCTATGCGAATTCAAACGGCAGCATGCTACATATTGACGGATTTTGTTCCGTTGCATTGGAGTCGATAATCGAACCAAAGTGTCATAGCTCGATGTGCACCTGTATCTTTACCTAGTATAACATACATTGACAATAAAATTAAGTTTTTTCGAATTTATGGCAACTTTGGAGGATTTTCTAATTCAGCAGGTCTCTTGTTCATTCAACAGGATACGTAGCTTTATACTGTTGGTGAAACTACAGATACATGGGACTTGTCAACTTGACTACTAACTGATCGATCTCGGCTGCATGAAGTCGGTTTCGACTGCACACTTGCAGTCAATCTGTTCAAATTCAAATTCAAAATAATCTTTATTTCATAGGTAAGCATTATTACACTTGAAATCGTCACAATGGTTAAACTCTACCGCTCATTCGTAAGGCAGATTCCCCTGAGAAGAATGAGCAAGAAACTCTAGGGGTTGCTCTTTGCAAATAACATTTACAATATTTTTTATTTATTTGAAACATCAGAGATCGAGACTAACTCCATGAGCTAAACGGGTTACTACCACGGATTTTTGTCATCCAAGTACGCAGAAGTTGTATAATAACCTTTAGTATAAAGTTTTTGTTTCACTATAGTTTTAAACCTCGTGAAAGGTAAATTTTGTATATCAACCGGAATCTTGTTATAGAAGCGTATACGTTGCCCCTTAGCAGCCACATGTCCCAGGGTGACAGGCGCAGTGGCAGTGTCCCACAGATCTTAGCGATTTAAAGCTCCGAGGGGTATTGCGACTGCTATGGACAGGCGTATCGCTAACCACCAGGCGCATAACTTGTTCGTCCCGTCACTTGGTAATATAAAAAAAAACACTTCGGATATTGGACAATTCTTATCGTAAAAGACACGCACGCAGGCATGTACACACGCTCGCTCGCAGTTTTCAAAAGCGAACATTCTACAATCGTCGTTAATCTAAGTAGACTTTCATATGTGTATACCCCTTTAATAGAACAAGATTGACACCAGGTACAGCTCAAGATGTAGTGCTAAGACGCAAATAGGAAAATTCCTAATGTTAGCTACGATATTTAGTGAGGACAGAGACGATATTATGCAACTTGTAACACTACAAAGATAAGGTAATGATTTCTTTAAAAAAGATACTATCTAGATCTTGGGTTTTCACGATTGTTACACATAGGAAATGAAACTGCTTTTCCGGATTTAAATTATGTATATTTGTTTTTTCAAACAAACCAACGTTTCGGGTCCTTTACAAGTCCCATGGTCACGGTTGACTGTTAACAAACTATTGAAAAAACAAACAAGTATACGCGATTAAAATCGAGAAAAATATTTTCATTTCCTAAGATACTCCAACTCTACTGCCAGTTGTCAAATTCTCATTTACAGGGCAGCCTGTTTTCATATTTATTGCCCGTAAATTATAAATCACTATATGACATGATAAAGGGGACTTGCTGTCCTCTTTATCTTACTATACAGTGTATTGCCACTTCGTGTACTAATACATTGTGTGTTACTACTCTATTGTATTATTAATTTAGTGTATCACTAGTAGTAGTAGTAGTAGTAGTAGTAGTGTACTGCTATATCGTGTATACTAAAACACGTATTACTATCTCGTGTTTTACTACATCGTGTATTACTAAACCGTGTTTACTATTTCTTGTATTACTTACTACATCGTGTGTCTCCGTATTTCTAACTTTCTTATTTGCGAGTGAAAATATTATGTAGAAATAAAATACTTGAGTCAAAAACCTATTATGCATATGAGCCACCGATCATTGCGACCCGTAACAAAACTGGTTACAAGATTGGCATGCCCATATACAATTATATTTAATAAAATACAGTTTTCGGGTGTACACTGCAATTTTAGCGTTGCTTCACACGACGCTTTTAACGCCGCGTTTTTTTGATGCAGATGCTAATTGCATGGAAGTGCTTCAACGTGGAGAAAGCTTTGTCGTGAGAAAGGTTTTTGGCATTCCATAAATTAATACTTTTGGGGAAGAAATGGCGTAACAGTTAAACTGCAAATTTAACAAGAAAAATAAAAATTTAAAAACTTAAAAGTAAAAAACAATGCGAGTAATACAATTTTGGGTGAGGGAACTCTAAAATTTTAGCCAACTAAGTCAATAACTCATTTTTGATAAATGGTATGGAAGTATTCTCCGTGAACGATTTTTTTTACATTTCGGGGTGTCCCACTTCACACTGCCACCCCAAAAACGTCATTCAACGATATTTTCAGTAGCGATCGTTAGTATTTCGTAAGTATACACATAAAAGCGATGGTTGCTGTGGAAGAACTATTGCTTCTCAATTGGGAGTTCTGCGATACGAATCCCCGTGTACCGACAAATTTTTAAGTGTTTATTTATTTATATACTCACACTCTTAGATTCCCATTGGGATAGGAAGAGGCTGTCGATCGCCACTTAGCACGATCCTTACAAATCTCTTCTGCTACACTTAGGTACATTCATCAATATTTTCGTACATGCTCTCTGATTCTTCTCACTACACTACGCACTCCAGTCTTTTTAAAAACACTCTCAATTTGATCTGAGAATGTTCGTCGTGGCCGTCGTCTTCCAATGATTCCTTCCACGTTAGCTTCATATATTTCTTTCGTTAATCTACGTTTATTCAACATGTGCCCAAACCACCTATACCCATTTCCATGTTTGTCACTACATCCTCTTTCAAATCACATTGTTCACAGATCACAGTATTCTTCACTCTGTCACACACCCGCACACCACATATTCTTCTGAAGGATCTCATTTCAACTGCATTCACAATACTCTCATGCTTCTTCTGCTATAATTAAAAAATTAATTGAAAATAAAAAAATCCTTAGATCTGACAGGTCTCCTGAGTCCGTATGCCAAGCCAGGGCTGCAGCTCAACCGACTGACTTAGAGATCAGCAGATCTTACGAATTTCTCTATGATCTAAACCGTCTCCTTAAGAGTATCTGTGCCCGGCACTGAGACGTCTATTGGGTTAATGATGTTAAGTATACTTACACTAATCGCAATTGGATGCTGATAAGCAGTAATCGGAATCGAAGAAGTTTTATAACCTAAAACATCGAGTAACGTAAGGAATAATACGGATTTGGGGAATTTATCGCTCCCCTAACGAACAATAAAGCGGCCTCGTGAACTTCGTGAATGGCGATATAATTATAATGTTTCGTGGTTTTTACAAATAGCTTTTTATGAAACCGGGCAAACAATTTGCAAACACTGACATGACAATTTACGTAACTAAAACTGTCAAACATTTTCGGCAAGTGTGACACTCTCCTTGGCGACTCTTGTTTAAAGAGACTGCCACAGCCGGTGATATTAGGCGGCGTCTAAAGCCGCCACACCCCAAGGAGTGAAAGAAACCGAACATAAAAACAAAGCCTATTGAACAAAATCACTAAAATCTTTAAAACGCACATGCCTTCCTGATTGGGTCGTGTACGGAATGCCGGGCGAGGAAGTGGTTGGTTTGTCTGAAGGAACTAAAGACGGCAACTGCGGCGGGACTGTAGCCAGGGGATGCCTAGTCGGTGGCACAGCAGGTGGGGGTCGGAAGCCATCGGTGGCATCAGCGTCGATGTGCGCAGGTTTCACACGATCGATGCTAACGGTGACTGTCCTTCCGCCGAAGTCAAGCGAAATTGTCTTGTCCCTTCTATCGAGGACGCGGTGAGGTCCGGAGTACGGCGGTTGCAACGATCTTCGAGACGTGCAGTCCCGAAGAAATACACAAGTGGCCGTCGCCAAATCCTTAAATATAAAAGACGAAGGCCTGTCGTGGTGAGATGCAGGAACCGGCCGAATCGACACCATCGCACGTCTCAGTTGCGTTATTAAATCAGATGTCTCTGCGGGGCTGATTAGGTTAGGAGGAGCAAAATGAACTCGAAGGCGGAGGGTCTCACCGAAAACGAGTTCCGCTGATGAAGCATTGATGTCCTCCTTAAAAGCTGTCCGCATGCCGAAAAGCACCAGAGGCAACGCTCTCGTCCACGTATCAATGTGGCACATGAGAGCTGCCTTGAGCTAACGATGGAGGCGTTCCACCATGCTATTGGCGCAAGGATGGTAACTGGTGGTGCGGATTCTTTTCGCTCCGCAGAAATCCATGAGTCGCCGAAATAGCGCCGACTCAAATTGACGCCCCTAATCGGTGGTGACGATGCTAGGAACACCGAAACGGGCAATCCATCCTGACACTAATTTGTCGGAAACTTCTTCTGCAGTTATCGTCACATTCCCTTCTACAAATACCGAAACTTCGTGGAACTGATTATGTTTGAATACCCTTCTATATTATTCGTATTCGTAGTAGTAGTATACAGGGTGTCCCAAAACTCAACGTCAAGCGGTCACTGGGCGAGAGGCCAGATTATATCAGTTCTGGTAAAAATTAAAAAAAAAATCCATGTCACTTAGTTAAGTGATAATAGGCATTTTTTTGAAAATGTTGAAAATCGATACCCTAGACCACATGTTTAGGTACTGTCATCACAAATTTTCAAATTTTGGAGTGATTTTTTTTTAACGTCATCATAAATAATCATGCTATTTATTGCAGTCACAAATCGAACTATAAACGTTATGAGTTTAGTAAAAAAAAATAAGTTTCATTGAGTCGTAGCTTAAAAAAATATGTCAGCTAGCTTTGACACTTCATATTTTAAAAAAAATGTACGTTTACAACGTAGTAGGTACTTTTAAAAAAAATATGAAGTGTCACCCAATAGTATTATTTATTGAAATTTGAATACATTGACAGCTAATTATTACTTTCTGTTCCTACAAATTAGTGTCTAAAAAAGTAATAATACAGTTGTGTTTCTATAGATACTTTGGCTTTAAAAAAATAACATGAGACAACCTCTGTTTGTATGTTTACAAAATAAACATTAAAAAATGAAACACGGTCAACCACTTTCTTCAAATAGTTTAGACACCTGTTCGTCACGCTAGAGATTCCTAGTGCGATTCCGGGTTGGGTCGAGTAAGTTTAGACAATGTTTCTTATATATTATAAATTATAAATTGATACGAGAGTATCAAGACCGATTCAGAGATGAATAGTGCTTGAAAGAAATTGAAAACTTTTGCTGTTATGCTTGTTGTTGTTGGAGAATTATAGTAATAATTCACAACAATTCATCATTCCTGAGGTGACAGCTGCAAATGTTTTCATTTTACAAAAAACGAAAAAATCGTTAAGTGCCATTTTCGCAAAACCATGAACGTGTTGGTTGACACGTTATTGCATAGCAGCGTCCAATTATCGTCGGATACATATATTTAAAAAAACAGGCGCTGAAATTGGTCGGCATTAAGCAATAAGCAAAAAGGTACAAAACAATTTATTTTAACAACAAACATAAATCAAGAACGCGGTTAAGGAGCGAATGACCTAGGAGCGTTCACCAAGATAGGAAGAAAAATAGAGTAGTCTTTGATCGGAAGAAGTGCAGAATAAAAAAGCTTTGAAACAATATTATAATTTTATGATTCTACTATATGTATAATTGTATTGTATAAGACATTTCTGGCTTTCACATTTTATATGGCTTTGTTTATGGGCGTAAAATACAACACTGGTCAACACATACAGCCGTTTACAGAGCAATATGGTTTTTAGTGTTCAATGTTTAAAATTGAAAATTAGGACGATAATTTTAAAAGTTATTGTTTATTGATTTTTATTGTCATGATTTCCGTATAAAATTCTTTACATTTACTACATTACTAAAAAGATATACGGCGAATGATAACGTGTGAAACTTGTTTTGAGACTATATTAATAAAAAAATAGTAACATTATCTAGACACAAATGAAGAAAACCTTTTTAATTTTTATTTTTTAAGCATTCCTTTTAATTTGATAAAATATTTTCACATACTTTTTTTTAATTTTTAAACAAAAATTTATCTAAAATTGGAAACATATTTTTGTTTCTTCAAAGTAATTATATTTTCAATTGTTCTCTAATTCTTTTTTCAATATTAAGTTGAATTATTGAAAATCACGATGTTTTACTACCATGATATTCAATTATTTTTTATGAAATTACTCCACTAATTTGTTATAATTAATAATACAAAAGTCGATTCCTTTTTTAAATTTTTTTGTAATTTATATTTCGATGTTTTCATTACTTTTATTTTATAGACAGAAATTAAGTATGTTGTAATGTAGCCAGTCTAAGGCAAAACAAGACGAAAAAGAAAAGTATTTCATTAACAAACAAATAATTCTCGACTCCGCTTTGGCAGCTAATGGGCCTTAAACTAGCTATTTAATAAACTTTACATTACTAATAAGCCAAAATAGAGTTTGAATTAAAAAAAACATTATACGAGAAATTTTAACATCTTTTACAAACTCGCCTTGCACCTCGACACAGGTTGAATTTGGCATTTAGGTCATCACATGAGGGCGATGACACGGCACGAGACAGGTGGCAAAAACGGCGCGAGCGCCGATAATAGCTACTGTGCACGTTTAATTATATTTGCCTGTACGTGGTCTTATGGAAATTCATCCATGTAGAGTAGCGATACAAATTTGCAGAGCGAACGTGGAGAAAGGTCGACCTTATAGTTCATATATCAATCAGATTAAGTCAATCTTCAAAAACGACAGGTAAAGTATCAAGAATAAACGGGCGTTTGGATAGATACGTAAGAGCGATGACACACGGGCGTTGCGTCGTCGTCGCGCCGCAACCCCCTCCCTGCTTCGTCTTAAATTTATTATAAATAAATTAATTAAAAAATAAATCGTACACAAAGAAAAATTTTTAGATCTGACCGGTCTCGAACCTGAGTCTATATGCCAAGCCGGGCCCGCCGCTCGACCGACGAAGCTAGCGCAAGAGCTAAACGGGTCACTAGCACGGATTGTTTCAACCAAGTACGCAGAAGCTGTTCATTAACCTTTAGTATAAAGTATTTGTTTCACTATAGTTTTTAAACTTCGTAAATGGCAAGTTTTGAATATCAATCGGAATCTTATTATAGAAGCGTATACATTGCTCTTTAAACGAATTTGAGACTTTATAAAGACGACTGTCGAGAACAGACGATGAGTACCCCTAGAAACTAAGAAAAAAGACAATGCATACTCCTATTCAGTTCTCAATGGAATCACTTTATAAAACAAACATTTCGACTCATCCGTAGAACAAAGACCTATGTGCAAGACGCTGCTTATTCTCAGGACCTTGTATATTTCGTTTGTTGTTTTTGACTGTGGATATCCACAGTCAAAATCGACTGTTGTTCTATTTTATATTTCCGAAACGAAATAATAAATCTGAAACACCTTTAGGTAAACCTTTTGAATAACGAGATTATGTTTTATCCTGTTTTCGCTGTATAATCACATCCGACTCTGTTCTTCAGATGAGTCGATTTAAGGTTTGGGTGTTCTGGGTAGTGCCACCAGAACTAATGTTGTTATTCTGGTATTCAGAGTACAAGGAAATTAGTTTGAGACCAGGTAATAGATATGGTCGGGTGATATTGACAAGAAACAAACAAAACAAACATTTATTTCCTAAAGAAAATCGAACGCGAACTCCTCCGCTTGTACTGTCTCCGTTTTAATGAAGTTATCAGTATTATCTACACCTTATGATTAACTCATAGTCCATAAATAACTACTATAAAAACATTTATAGATATCACAGTTTCAGCACTTTCAAAGGAATAGGAGCGAGTGAAAAAAAAAAGTCAACTGGTTCAATGTACTTTGCTTGGTTATACAATCTGGTTTGAGCGTTCGGATTTCAGACAAATGTGGAGTTTTAATGCAAATTTGTATTGGGCGAAACTAGTGTCACGGCTATTTTAAGCTCACGTGCGCAGGAAATCCTTGTTTAGGATAAAACTTATTAATAATGTTGAAGATGTAACAAGCAGTTTTAATGTTTAATGTGAGCATTACTGCGTTTCAGTATTGAAAGGTGCTGGTGAATTTACAGGCACATGGGACTTGTCAACTTGTGTCTCAGGGTGACGGGCACTGCAGCTGTTATGGACAGGCGTGTCGTTAACCACCAGGCGCACGACTTGTTCCTCCCGTCACTTGAAATATAAAAAGTATCTCCTAATAATTTAAATTAGATGCGAGTGCATCAGCAACTGATGTCAAGTAACAATGGTACATATTTGTCTAGAAAACGTATACACTCTAGCCATGAATAACCACAAGTTTAAGTTTTTGTGAAACACTGATGGTGTATTCGATCCCTTTGACGTACGCATTAAGAGGGAGGAACATAAACGACATAATTGGAAAACTAAATACTTCCGTAACGGTCATGTACCTGATAAGTTATTTATACAGTGTGATTATTGCTGTTGTCGGTACATATGACTTATCCTGAGGGTAACCTATCACAAACTAGATTTTTTTTCCGAAATAACGTTAGTTCGAAATTTCATTACACCGAAAACCGAATTATAAGGAAACCGTTGTTCTTTCAGGATATATGTTGGATGTTTATCGCAAAGACACGATTAAGTTCGGTTAGGTTAGGTTAAGTTGAAGAAAAATCATTTTCCTCTCAAAATTCCTTTCGAGGTTATGAAAATTCGAGCAAACATTATTTCTGGAAATTGTCATTTCGGACTACTGATAGGTCACCTATCCCGAGCTATGAACTTCACACGTTGCATTACTGGAAGGTGATGAGGCTATAAAAAAAACCGTATTCAAACGTGCTTTTGTTACTATATTTAGGGTCGTTCATCAGATGCATAATTTAGACAGGACTAGTTCGTCCACATATACTCGTAACAACAAAAGACGTGAGTTATAATTAATTTGACGCTTTCGTTCGTGGAACGGTTTTGCACTCCTTTAGGAAAAATTGACTTTTTAAAATTGGTTCTGGTATAGGTGTTCAGTAGGGCTAGCACGACTGCGCGCGTCTTGAATGAGAGCGACATACTGCCCACTATAAAGCGAGAGATCTCTGTGCAATATGTCGCACTTTATGTCGCTCACGCTCAAGTCGCGCCTTGTCGTGCTTAGTGATGGAATTCTACCCGAGAATATTCGTATGGAATCCACCCGATGAGTATTTATCTTTTTATTGTTAATATGTACTTATTTGACACAGTTAGAATGTTGAGGCTTACTTAGGTTTTTCGTATTTCCGTATACATATAAACGAAAATGAAAATTTCATAATGTGTAACGCAGTTTAATCCAAGAAATTTTAATTTTGAATGTTAAATGTTACCCTTATTGTTAATAATTTCATCATAGTATTTTTAAACTAAAAGAAAACAAATTTTCATATTTTAAACACTCACAAACACAAAGATTTTTTTCATTACGAATCATGTTTTCACACCGTGTAAGTGAGGATATATTAATTTGAAAGTCATAGATATTAATTTACCCACCAATTGAGAACATTTCAAGGTAAATACCCGTTTCGGGAATATTCCCGTGTATATACCGGGTTGATTCATGGAAAGTTGGGGATTGATGTTGCTTGCTTTCATAGATTCAGCATAGGTACCCAGCGGCGCAACTATTCATTCTGGGGGACTTTAATGCACTCCATCAAGAATGGTTGTTCCTATACCAGATGACCGATCATGCTGGGAGAGACGCTCATACGGCTAATTACTTGGACCTACTGCTAACAACTGCTCCAGACCGATACTCGGTGGTTGTGGATGCACCATTGGGTCCCTCTGACCACTGTCTGGTGAAAGCTGTATCCGTATACTCCCCACCCGATCAGGGCCCCAGTGGTACGAGACGGGTGTGGCGATACAAGTTAGCAGATTGAGCCGAAATGCGCCCTTTTTTTGCTTCATATCCCTGACAGGCTTGCTTTACTTCAGGAGATTCGTCGAGTTGTGCTGGTGCTGTAGTTGAGGTCTTGCGATTGGGGATGGAGTATTATATACCATACTTCGATGTACCCAATGGACCCTAAGCTCGTCCATGGTTTAACACTGACTGTAGTCGTGCTGAAGCACAAAAACAGTCTGCGTACTGTAGTCTAGGCTCTACTCTATGAGTAGAAATACTGGCTGAATGAATATATGTTTTTGTTTGGAATGTATTTAAAAAATAAGATAGAAATCGAGTTCTTAGGTTTTCGCGATTGTTACACATAGGAAATGAAACTATTTTTCCGGATTTAAATCGCGTATATTTGTTTTTTCAAACAAACCGACGTTTCGGGCCCTTTACAGGTCCCATGGTCACGGTTGAAAAGAGGAAGATCTTGGCAATTCTAGACTAAGATGCCAAATTAAATACACGTTTGCAGTTATATTTATGAAATAATCGTCGTTTCTCTTATAAAAGTATCTCTCGCAAAGCTCCGAATACTCGGAATATGATGAAAGCCTTTTTAATAAAGCCGCCAAGAAGAGCAAAAGTGTGTTACGCAGGGCCAAGTTCGACCATGTGCGCCGCATAGGGGCCAAGCTTGCCTCTTTTCCAACAGGCAGCAAGTCCTTTTGGTCCCTGGCCAAAGCAGTCGAAAAAAACTTTCGTAGCCACTCATTACCATCTCTGCTGAGGCCAGACGGCTCGCTGGCCCATACTGCGGAAGATAAGGCGAATTTCTTCGCCTCACTCTTTGCAGAGAGTTCGCATCTGGATGCCGCAGGATACCTACCACCATCTTTACCTCAGACTGGATGCGCTACGGCGCCAGTTCGTATATGCCAAAAATAAATTAATAGATTCAGGCGTTACTTTGCGTAAGTCCATGTTAATAAAAATGGAAGTAAATTAATACGCTACTCCGCGAACCCAGTGAAGGTTAAATCGTGCAAATAGCTGCGCTTGTGTTGAATATTTTTTCATGCAGTTAATTATCCCACCCTCCCTCCGCATAAAATTAATAAAATAAATAACACAAGCGCAACTATACTCACAAACCATCACCAAAAATATACCCGACACGTGTTTCGTCTCTCCACGAGGCATCCTCAGGGGCTGTTGACTGCTCGACGCTCGGCCGAAGAGTGAGCTCGTAGCTTTTTTTTTATGAAGGATATTTTGCAATTGGCCGCTGATGGCCTTGACTGCGCCACCGGAGAAAAGGGCGAGCTGAAGGCTCATAACCCCTAAAATAAACTTAAAACTAAGCAGCGGGCCTGAGGGCGCCCAAGTGGGCACGGACCTCGGCTCAGGGCGCTACTGGAGACTTCCGCCAGAAGGACGTGCTGTAGGAGAGAATCTACCAGTGTACGTGCTGAAGTGAGGGGCTCTACGACCTCGCCGGCGAGGACGGTTGGTGCGTGCGGGACGGGACTGACTAGCGATCTGGTTGGCCTTCAAAGTGGCGAGAGTGATAGAGTCGTCAGGGTCGTTGAGTGACCTCGTTCAGAACGGACTAACCGTATTTATATCCCACTACCCCCAGTGTTGCTATTGTTGAAACCCGAAAATACCCGTAATAAAGGTGATGATGCAAAGTTCAATTGTTCATTAATTATACAACCCCTGTTGTTTTAATTATTTCCATCTGTTCTGGGACACCCAGACGTAGTCCTTTTTCGTAAAAATGTAAGATTTCATAAGAATGGGAATCTGGTAAAATATGATTTGTTTCTAATAAATGTTTAGCGAAATTGGACCTGTCTGGGTGCTTATGCCTAAACGAAGAAACGAAAAGAAATAGGTCAAACAGGGCGTAACTTTATAACAAGATATAAAGAGCATGTTTCTTGCAGCCAAGAAGCTTGGCATCCTTTCCAAGGTGAGGCGATACTTCACACCGGGACAGTTGCTTCAGCTGTACCAAGCACAAGGTCGTGTATGGAGTACTGCTGCCACTTACGGGATGGCTCTGCTAAATACCAACTAGCCACCTTGAATTCAATAGACAAGCGTGCTAAGAGGCTTATAGATGACTCGGAACTAGTAGAGGCGAAGCTGCCGAGGCTTGAACACCGCCGTAGAGTTGGCAGCTTATCGGTATTCTACAAGATATATCACTGAGAGTGTGCGATGGAATTGCATAATTTGATTCCGCCTTCCCCTTTCCATCATCGGGAGACTAGAAGTGGGCGGGGGTCCACTCCTGTGTTGTGGATATTCCCCGGATTCGCATGAAGCGTTTCGCTTGCACATTTGTGTGGCGAGCGGCTAGGGAGTGGAATTCCCTGCCTGCAGACTTGTTCCCCGAACGCCATAACTTGGACCTTTTCAAGGCGAGGGTGAATAGGCATTATTTAGGTGTACATGCTACATCCTCGACCTCATCGTCACTTTCCTTTAGGTGAGATGGAGGTCAAATGCGAACTAACTTTTTTATAAAAAAAAAAGTTTGCGAGACGCCCATCTCCAGTCATGATAGCCCTACTCGATAGTGCCCCAGAGTGAATTCAGTTTCTTTAGTACTCATAGTACAGGGAATTCCTAAGCTAAGACTAGAAAAATTTGGTTTTGTTGACTGGTACTTTATTATTATTGATATTATTTACATCAAAACTTAATACCTGATTTTGAGTGATGTGTTAACATTTTTTAGTACAAATTTTGTAACTTACATACATTTATGATCATATGTCGAAACTGGTATCCTGTGGTAGGGCCTAACTTTATAATGACTATGATGTTCAGAGTGATATGTCAAATACAGTGCTTTCCTATACCCATTATTACATGTTTGAAGTTCTGAAACTGAATAATGTATAAATGTATAAATGAATAACTACGTGTTAGAGAATTATTAGTAATAAAATAATAAATAAGTCATACTGCATCATTTGTATCTGACCTTGTGACCACGAAGTGTCTTCAGCATCTTGACCCTTCTAGAATCGCCCATCCAGGTCAAGGTGTCTGCATTGGATCGCGAGATTGCATATTCAAGTGATGTGTACTTTGTTTATTTAAATTTTCTTTGGCAAATACTAAATACCTACTAATTTAACTTTAATATTTATAACTAATGAAGTCATTCAGCAGTCAGAAGTCGTAACATGCGGACAGCGTTTAAAGTGTTAAATTAGCTAAGTGTAACTTCCTGTATTTATTTACCTGTATATAATAACAACAACAAGTGTATTTGGATTTATTTATAATGGCTCCATCGTTTTAAACAATGTTTTTGTTCAAAAAGACACTTTCACATCAGTGTGACTATGTACAGTTGGATAAAAAGAGAGGCATTATATACAATGACAATCTAAAAAAGGGACAAGATAAAAACATTTACATATTTCCGTAAACTTAGATGGTAAAATGCCAACCATATTCAATGTAATTTCTTTAATGTCTACACAAAATTTTACTTTGGTCCGTTTACTTCAAGATTCAAATCTTAAACTAAACTTGTACATATACTAGTAAGTAAGATACCGTCACACAAAGTGACACTTTTATTAAGGGATTCGACAGCTAAACCCATCAGTGGGAACAAAGCATGGTTACAAATGAATGACCACAAGTCCTATGACTACAGCACGAAAAACTGAAGAGGTGCTCAGGCGTCACGCATAAATAACCTAAATATGCTTTCTATGACTCACATAGGATGCTGGTTAGAAAAATCACAAGTAAGAGCAGAGATTGCAGATTCTGTCAAGAAACGGATGAGATGACACAACCTCTCTTATGACAATGTTGCCCATTAATAGGCATACATTTATTTCCATGCTTCATTCAATTCTCATTTCTCGCAGAAGAAGTAAATCCTACAGGTTGCAAAACAACTGACTGCAATGATGCTGCTGCATAGGCCCTGAATAAACCATCATAATAATAAAAATCAAAGCGCACATAATATAATTTGTTCCGGCTCTGGTCTAGTAATGAAAATGCAACTAAACCATGTTCAGTATTGATATAACACGCAACACACGTGTGATGGAATGTTAATAAATCGGATAACAGAAACTGAATTATGTTATAGCTATTGCATTTTGCAGTACGCTCATAGCTTGTTATGATTGACGGCTGTTGTTGAGAGATTTAGTACTAATTATATGTTTTCGCAATATGAGTGTTAACAATTAACAACGGTGATGGAGCTAATAGACCAAAAGATGAACTATTTATCTGTCAGGACATGTATACTAATATATTAGTATACATGTTCAAGACTTACATTTATTTAGTAGGAATCTATATGCAATAGACAAAAAAAACTACTATTTAACTTAAAGTATGATTACCATGAAGTAATAAAATAAAAAAAACTTAGTTTAAATGCAAATACCCTAATATTTTAATGAAATTTGATATCTTACGGTAGAAGCTACAGACACGTCATGCCTATGAAACATAAATAAAAAAACTTGAACTTTTAAAACTATAATATTTATTACTGATAAAAATATCAAACAACACAAAGAAAAATTCCTTTTACCTGACTGAATATGACAATAAACTTTTTATTATATAGACCTTTTTATTGTTCCTTAATTAACATAGTTTTCAGTAAATTCAATTTTAAATATCATTGACGTTTAATACAATACAATGTTGATTTAGATTCATTATATAATATTACTTCCATTTTAAAATATTTTTTTTTATATCTCATATGTAATATTTTTTTATATTTATTAATATTTTAGATTAAGGACCCCTCGTTGGGTATAGGCTTTCTCCAACTCCCACCGTTTAACTCTATCCTTTGCTACTTCTAGTGGAGCATTTTCACAAAAAATAGACGAATATCATGGTATATCACTAAAAGAAATATTGTACTTAATAATATGGTCATTATAAATACATACACTTCATGTCCTTTACCTATCAAAATAATATACACCCATATTATATAAAATAGGCATTATGATGTCAAGTTATAGAAACCAATTGGTTACACCATAACACCAGACCACTATTTAAAATATTCCAATTTTAAGTTATGTCTCTCTGTTAAGTGGCATTTAAGTGTTTTTTCTGTTCTTATTACCTTCACTCCTGTACAAATATGATAAAAATATTACATAGTCAAATATAGCAATGTCCACCTTTGCCCACATTTACTCCAATGTCAACAGATGTTGCATAGCCTTGTATGAATCACACCACTTCAATAGTACGATTACACCTACCTGAGCATTATAAAGCATATTTACAATACAGATTACTTTGCAAGCACATAGTACATATTAGTCATATACATATATTTGTTAGTTTTCAATATTTCTAGCACTTTCAGAAATACGTCACAGTAAGCCATTGTTACATATTGCTAACTTCACAATGTATATATATTCTGAGAAGTAAAATGTAGATTTTCATTATTATTACAGTGGCTTATTCAAGGTCTGTGCAGCAAATTACAATTGGGGGTTGAGACCATCAGTGGATGTGTAGTGGATGATGCTGTAGATATCTATAGGTTTCCCTTTCGTTTACTGGTACATTGTACCCTATGAAATTTGTGAACAGTTTTGCATGTACAAATCGTCCATCGCAATAATAATTGTCTACTGTTTGTGGCTAAAACTGAGCAAGTCCAGATTGCACCAGTCGCGAAACAAATGACGGTGAATAAGGTGCCTACTGCATAATTGTGTCAATTGTTTTTTTTTTTTTTTGTTATTATTATTGTTCCTCCGTTGTTTTGTTGATGTGCATGTCCGTGCTTGTGCAATAAACAGGTTTCTTTCTTTCTATGAACATCTATGGTTGCCTGTTTTGGTCACCAAAATCACAATAAGGGTAAGGTTTGAAAACCGGCTTAGGCTGAGACGTTTTTCAGGTTATTTACCATACTGTGTCACTCTTAGGTGTATACAATAAAGTTTGTTTAATTACATTGTTTGTTATATTTTTGATGCATTGATACATTTTTTAGACTATCATGCTCTAAATTTTACCAAAGTAATTACGTGTCGTTTCTATAAAATAGACATTGACGATAAAAATAACTATCAAATAGCAAAATAATTAATAATAATATTTAAGCACTATTTCTTGTATAATTTAATTATTACGTATCAGTACATGAATATAAAAATCCATCATATCTAAACAACTGTCAAACAGTTTCAAACAACCTGTTAATGTTTTGTATAACTAAAGCTATGCATCAAGAAAGAAACTATAAGAGTGATATCAAGTTCATGGTACAACAGAGATAATAGGGAATTTTGATGATGTTATAATAAATCTTTAAATAATACAGCTATCTTATCACTCGAGATGTTAGGATGTAAGGTAAGACTGACAAAGACATGTTTGGAATATTATTATTGACAGGTAATTGAATTGGGTTCTAAGAATGTGGAATAGTCTTATTGCAATTGTACTTGTCCAATAATGAATAAGTCCTACCTAGAGTTCTTAGGTTTTCGTGATTGTTATACATAGGTAATGAAACTATTTTTCCAGCTTTAAATCATGTATATTTGTTTTTCAAACAAACCAATGTTTCGGTCCCATGGTCATGGTTGACTGACCAGTGAGTCTACTGTGATTGTGGGACCTGTAAAGGGCCCAAAACGTTGGTTTGTTCGAAAAAACAAATATATGCGATTTAAATCCAGAAAAATAGTTTCATTTCCTAAGTCCTATCTCATCATAACTGCCATGTAGGGTGAGCTTGACATGAATTAACCTTTTTTTTATTTTATTATATTATTATTATTATTTTTGTAAATTTGACTTATTTTTTGTGTGACATTTTCAATGATTTTTTTTTTAAAGTTATTAGATGTTTTATTATGAATTGTATTTTCTTACTGTGGTCTAGACTGAAATAAACAGTTATTATTATTTTAACTAGGCAAGAATCAATCAAGTTGTCAGGTTTTCATGGTTGTTACACATTCAAAAGGTAACATTTTTTCAGCCCTAAATTGTATATTTATATTGTTTTTTTTTTCAGTCATCTGTGACTATACGACATGTAAAGAACACGAAACTTTTGTTGAATTTATAAAACAAATATACGTTATTTAGATCAGAAATTTTTTTTTTATTTACATTAGGCAGAAATGGTTGCACTATAATGGCAATTCCTTTACAGACTCACCTATAGCACAATGCTCAATAATAACAGGTCAAAACAAATGAGGAACCCCATAAAAGGATAATCATAATGGGATGAGATGGAGATTATTTTTCCGTAAACAAACCTATGTGTGTCATTAAGACAATAGAAGGTCATGCGACCTCACAAGGTGTTCCTCTTCGATACCGCGTTTTGGACAACGACAATAACGATAAAACTGCACAGACGAACACCATCACGGTTTATAACCTAGAAAGCGCTGACCTGTTCAAACTCAAGAGTACAGTTATGTGTTTCAACTCACCAACTGTCGCAAACTCGTCTGGCGTGCGGCCACCAGCTATCAGCCACCGGCACCAGTCGATCGTCTCCCAATCATCGATGTTCTTGCTAGGGTTCAGCAGCACATCCAACAAGGGCCCCAAGTGCTGTGGGGGCCCACTAGCGCAATCAGCATGGATGTATGCAGCAGCTCCCCTTTTGCCCTTCTTCATCAACACTTGCGCCGTCGAATTAGACATTTTAACATTCAATTTAACAAACCCTGATCACAACACTCGCACATCATACAGAAGTCACCGTATATTTCGGGCACTCACGGAAGAAACACCATTTCGAGTTTTACATAAGGCAATGAACTCGTAACGCACTCGCGGTTGAACATGGTGCGGATAAAAAAAAAACACTTGCACATATGAAAATGAATACGCGCAATTGATAAATAACGATTAGAAGATACTCAAAATAGTTAAAAATAAGTTTATATTACTTTTACTGACGAAATAAGCAATACGAAACAACTCGGCCATTCGATCGGGGTTTCCAACGAATAAAAATAGTTTAATTTTTTTTCTGATGCTCTACTTCGGCAGGTTTTTGTTGAAAGATCAATTGTTAATATGAGATAGCGCTATATAAAGTACTACGTAATTTCCTGCAGTGACATATCATAGTGCGCAAATTGAAATCTTTTTAGTATATTTTTTTAGAATAGCAATACTAGGAAAGGTAATGCAGTTGTAAGTATCCAAGTCATGCAATAAATTTAAAAAAATGCAGCAATAATGAAAAAAGATCGAAATGTTTTGAATATTAAATAAATAAAAATATATCGATTCAAAAATACATTACAATCGGAATATTCACATGGGGTGCTTTTTAATATAAAACAAAAATTATTTTTACTTCCACAACTGAAACAAATTTCAAGACATCCAACCGACAAGGCATACAGGTTGAAATCGAAATTTTTAGCATCCTTTTAACCCTTAACTACATTCGCTATTTCGACTAAAGTTAATAACTTTGCCGGGTAGTTCTTGACCCCAAAAATACATGCGTCTAAAAAGGTAGTTTTATGTTTTATTTCTTTTTGTTTACTGAACAATAAATATAAAAAAAACTTCTATTTATAGAAAATTACTCTTTATTCAAAATTAACGCAATATCTTACCAACAATTAAGGTACTTATCGAAACAGTACAGTTTTGACATCTTAGAAAGATAATCGACTTAACAACAACAAAACAAGTATTTTAAGATCAAGTAAAGATCATTTCAGTACATATAAAAAAAACTGGTACTTTCTAATAAAAGTAATGACAATAAGTATTATAGCACATAATGGCTGTTTGTAACGATTTTTTCCATAAAAGTAACCATATTGTCGTACTCCGTCTTAACCTTCTTTATCTGTATGCCTTCTACCTATTCTTCGTCTCCATAAACTTGTATTTCACTGGTGGTACATGATCTAACATTTCTGGAATGCTGTCAATAAATTCGATGGCATTTAAAAAAAATCCAGAGTATCTTCCAAATCTGAATCTTCACTACCTAGCAATATTTCTCCTATTTGATTTTCGTTTAAATGGCAATTCATTTTGTCTAAAACAGGTAAAAACAATGTATATTGACGGATAAAAAAGTTACGTAAATGACTTCGTGGGGTAAATTTTGACTCCAATGATACATACCTACGAAAATACTGGCTGCCGCTAAACACGCGTCCACACACTGTGAAAGTACAGTCAGCAGTGATATTACGTTAAGGCGCGACGGCTACGTTAGACTTGGAACGGAGTTATTAGCAAAGAAATGACGGGTAGGGTACAAAATAACCCCACGAATGTAGTTAAGGGTTAAAATAAGACTGTACTTTTGATACGTATTACATTAGGATAAAAAATTCATAAATCAAAGTTGTCAATAAACTTATGAAAATCAGAAAAACTTTACACTCGTACCATGCTATAGACTATTACTGAAAATAATAATGAAATTTTATGAAAAAGAAAACAAAAACAAATAAACTCAATTAAATATTCAACTTTTCAATGACAACATGCATTTATTTAACGACGGCGATATTTTAGACAATGCACAGGCTAGCACCCGGACAGCTGTGCGACATTTTGAGGTTAATCAGTATTATGTTTAGAAACTGCTAAATATTGGCCAGCATCCGTACCACTCCCAAATAGTTCAAGAAGTGGCATTGGCTGATTATGCGCTCCGAGTACAATTTTGTAATTCGTTATTGCAAAATGTCAATACTAATATTTTGGGAATAATAAAGCCACATTTACTTTCATTATTCACATTCATAACGCACGTTGGTAGTGACGATGTGGTAGTAATCACGCGTGACGCTTTGCGAAATCCATTAATTTTTTGATGGTTTTTGCCACCAAAGGACTTGCGGCTACTTTGCGCTTGCGTCTTGATACTCTGCCTAATACGGTAAGATTTTAAGTTTTTTAAATTGATATTTTTACAGTACTGCTAATTTAAATTACTCTTAAATATATCTTTAGCTTAGTAGATTAATAGGTTCAACGGATGTTAATGATTTCAAAATCACCCTGTATTTAAAATGTTATAAAGAAGCTGTAAGTATGATGAGTGACTTATGTAAATATTTGAAATTTTGAACACTTACAAAGTAGTGCCGATCAGCTCTATAAATTGATTTGCAGCGTGGTTTAACAAAGTGATGCAATTACATTATTTTCAAGTAATGATTTTATTGATAATAAATGTCTTCAACAAATAACTTTTCTGCGACCTGTTGTCAAATTTTCTTTTAAAAATATTCGATTGATTATTTCATAACATAATTTTATTTAAAAATGGGGTTTTACTGTTTTATTTAGTTAGATGTTGTTAATCAATATTATAAATCTCTAAGATTAAACTTAAAAGATCGATACACGCGAATTACTCGTCACGCCTCTCTACTCTAGTCTTTTTCTTTTTTCAAGATGGCGGAATGCGAAATGGCGCATGTTTTATTTTGAAAACATTTAAATATTTGTAACTACAATACATTATATAAAATATTTAGCGCAATTCAACTAAACAAGGAATAAAGTTTTATTACTAACAAAAGTTAACATTTTTGTTTAAAAGTAGTTAGTGAAGTGTAAACATGGGCGAAGAAAAAAAGGTTATGTTTCACGAGATGGAGCTAGATGATCGCGTTTTAAAGGTATTTTCAGCAGTTAAAATCTGTCTCCAACCATTTTAATACCTTTGCTTCTTATTCCCTAAGTGTATTTAATATAAAATAAATCGTTTCAATTCCATTTTAGGCTGTTTCTCAGCTTGGGTGGCCAGAACCTACGTTGATCCAGGAAACTGCTATTCCTCTACTTTTGGAAGGTAAAGATGTCCTGATGAGGGCTAGAACTGGTTCAGGGAAGACTGCTGCGTTTACAATACCTGTTATACAGAAGTTATTGAACTTAAAGAACACTAGTGCACATCAGTGTGTAAGAGCCCTGATCTTGTCACCTAGCAAGGAGTTGTGTGGTCAAGTAAGTTGCTCAGGTGTTTCTTTATTCCTCCTACTATTCTACATAATAGTTTAAAATTGCATCTCAACAACATTTATGTAGTAAAGACAATGATGAATTTTCATTAAATCAGTACAGAGTACTAAAAAACCGACCTCAAAAGTACGTGGAATTACATATAATTACCAAGTTTTATTGAAATCGGTTACTGGAAGGTGCGCAAATCTGGATTCATCCCCTAGCTCGCCACTATATGGGACTTGACACAGGAGATAATAAAAATCGGTTCTCACTACTCAAAGTATATTGAGAGAGAAAAATGCTTTGAATCGGTGAACAATTGCTCATTATAATAAAATTTAGGCACTATTTATAAAGATAAATCTTCATGCGTGTACAGCCAGCCACATAATAATTAGTATATACTGTTCCAGATAACAACCGTAATAGGAGATCTAACAATAAAATGTGCCCGTGAAGTCCGCTGCATAGACATATCATCAAATGGAGACATGCAGACACAAAAGGCTCTTCTCCTAGACAAACCAGATATTGTTGTTGCAACTCCTTCAAGGGCATTGGCCCATTTAAAAGCGGGCAACATGCGATTGAAGCAGGATTTGGCTGTATTGGTTGTTGACGAGGCAGATTTAATATTCTCCTTTGGTTATGAAGGGGAGATTAAAGAGTTATTAGGGTACGAATAAAGTTATAATAATAAGCATAATAATATGAACGTCCTCAAATTATTTTCCTACTTATATTAAATTGTTTGCAGTCATCTCCCAAAAATTTATCAAGCAGTGTTAGCATCAGCAACACTATCAGATGATGTTTTAAGTCTGAAGAAGATTGTACTCCGTAATCCAGTGACATTGAAACTGGAGGAACCAGAACTGGCTCCATCGTCACAGTTGCAGCATTACCACTTGTTTGCAGAAGAGGATGATAAAGCAGCTATACTATATGCCTTGTTGAAGTTGAACTTAATCAGAGGGAAGAGTATTATCTTTGTTCGGACAGTTGATCGGTGTTATAAGTATGTATTTTAAGTATGATTTTGTTTCATCTCCAAACTTTGGTTAGTTTATTATACTCAAATAGCACACTAATTACATGAATAAGTTCACAATTAGTCAATTGTAGATTGTTTTTGATATTTTTGTTGGCAATAGGGTTACTACTAATATTTTTAAATGAGGTCACAACTGGAAAGAGACTTATTCTCTAAAGCTATGTTACAGAAGTTATTTGTTTTGACAATAGAATAACCCTTTCGAGTTTTAGCCTGAATTTTGTACACACCAATCTATGTCGATGTATCCATCTGTGTCATTCAATAACTGAAACATGAGCTGTGTTAAAAAAAAGAGCATATATTAGATAGTGGCTAAAATTTTATCAAAACTTTTAATACATGAGTTAGGAAACAATTGTACTTTTTGTAATTATATATAATTTATATGTAATTATATATATACAAAAGTACAATTTGGGGCTATTCAAGGCTAGAGTGAATAGGCATTTTTTAGGCAAATGCGTACCATCGTCGGTCACATTGTCGCTTAATATCAGGTGAGATTGTGGCCAAGCATGTGTCTATGTGTCATTAAAATAATAATAATAACGCACACACTCAACATAGCCCCGCACTAGGGAAACCTGGGTTGCGTGTGTCATGGACACACACATAGACAACCATAAATTACACCCAAACTCACAAGAGAAATAAATGTAGGCATACAAATATTTCTTCCAGCCCGGGAATTGAACCTGGGACCTCTGCGTGGCAGTCCGGCATGGTAACCGTTTGGCCATGGAGGCAGTTGAAAAAATGCAATTAAATTTATTTTTCAGATTGAAACTTTACCTAGAGCAGTTCAAAATCAGCTCCTGTGTGCTTAACTCAGAACTCCCTGCAGCCGTGAGATGTATTTCTGTAGACCAATTCAACCGAGGCCGATATCAGATAATCATAGCATCTGATGAGAAGGCGCTTGAAAATCCTGATGGGGGATTACTGGGTGATGAGGAGATTGGAAAGAAAAGGAAAAAGAAGGTTTGCTTTTGAGTTTATAATGGTTAAACTATCTGTTAATGTTAAACTGACAACAGAGAGTTTCATAACATAGCTTGTATTGTAGCTATTTCTAATTGTTTAATATACCATATGTTGCAGCAAGCATCAAAACGTAAGAAAGATAAAGAATCGGGCGTGTCGAGAGGCATAGATTTCCAGCATGTGGCCAATGTGATCAATTTCGACTTCCCTCTCGACGTCAACTCATACGTGCACAGAGCTGGACGCACGGCTAGAGGAAATAATCAGGTTACTGGGTATTTCATACACCATTTAAAATAATATCTTAGACTTTTTTTGTGCATAAAAATTTTTAATTTGTCGCCTTGATAATATTAATTTTTAATGTATTTTATTAAGAAAAATTTTTTTATGCAACATACATTGTTATCTAGTAATAATACCTACCTATTATCTTGTAATTTCTTCCTGGGTGTTATAATTATCATGTTAATGTTATAATTATAATGTTTGATTTTCGTTTTGTAGGGTTCGGTATTGTCATTTGTGTCAATCCGAGAAAAACCGTTAATGGACACAGTAGAAGAACATTTATCAAAAGGATTCAAAGGACAGAAAGTATTACAGTGAGTTAACATTTACTTACAATGCAGGCGATCTCTATTGTTCAGCGGTTAGCTCTATAAGCGCTCAATTGTTCTTCTCAGGTTCGATTACTAGTAGGTCCAGTTTGGGAAACAAATTGTTCTAAATTAAGTCTGATTTTAATGCTCCGAGTAGTGCCTTTGGAATGAATTCCTCTGGTACTCATTGTATAGCGGATTCTCTAGTTTGAGACCAATTTGTGTGATTGTCTAGTGTGTTATTATTATTGATCTATTAATTTACATTAAAATTAAAGGTTTCCTCAGATTTTCACTTCAAGTGGATTTCTTATTACTTGTAGGCTGTTGTTGCGGAATCAAACTCATTTTATTATCACAATACTTGACACGTCACACTAGGGAATAAGGAAAGAACGCAGTAAATATATGTTGTCTCTTTCACACGTCGCTCTCACTTCGATCGTTGTCCTTTTCACTCAATTCAGCTTTGGCACACTCGTAGAACAATGCAAAGAGTTCATCCAGGGAAGTGCTGCCACCTTACCTATTTCTGTCGGCAAGCAGTTCCGGTTTAGAAGAGTAAGGGTGCTGGTGAAATTACAGGCACATGGGACTTGTCAACTTATGTCTCTGAGAGACAGGCGCAGTGGCAGTGCCCCTCAGATCTTTGCGAATTAACCGAGTGGCAGTACAGATCTTTGTGATTTAAAGCACTGAGTGGTACAGAAACTGTTATGGATAGGCGTGGCATTACCACCAGGTGGGCGACTTGTTCGTCACGTCACTTATAATATCGGAGCTGAGGCCACGGACCTCTCCTATATATTTAAGGTCACCCGCGTTCTATAGCTTTTGATATGTTGTGTATTAAGACAGACATATTTTCAGAAAATACGAGTTTGCTTTAGAAGAAGTGGAAGGGTTCAGATACAGATCAAGAGACGCGTGGCGAGCTGTTACCAGGATAGCGGTTAGAGAGGCTCGGCTTAAAGAGATCAAACAGGAACTAATCAATTGCAAGAAGTTACAGGTAACATTCTTACGTGTAGGATTGTAGTGAATTAATGAAATTTAATTTATCAGAATTGTTGCATTTTTTATTAATATTGCTGACAATAATCGAACAGAAACGCAGTCTGCTTTATTTATTTATTAGGCGCACCAACAGTTACATGTTTCATGAAGACATACATTTAAAAAACTTAGTCTAATTGCGTTACTATAAATGTCTCCTTCGTTCTTTTTACATGGTCATGGAGCTTTTACTAAACAGTTTAATGCGATTCCGCGTTGATAAGTGGTACGAGTAACTTTATTAGTCTACCACATCAGACAAATAAAAATAAATAAAAATCCAGAGCAGAAACATTTCCAGAGTTCTTGTTGCAATGGATGTATACCGATTATCTAATTCACTTGTACACGAAATTTTTTTCATAATCTCAGAGAGTCCACACTGGCGTCTTCCGAACGTCAGCGTCTTGCACAATGCGTGCGTTGGTAAGACGATGACGCTTGAAAGTCGCTAGTGTGGGAGGTCTCTCATACTGGTTATAATCACTAACTTCATAGTGACAAGACGTGACAATTTTCTATAATGAAAAGAATCTCACATGATGACAACCATAATAAACCATATTTCCCATGATGGAATGACTAATCTTCTCTCTGACACCCTTCCCTTCCGCTACATCTCACCATCGCTCTAGCTTTCAATACAAACTAGTTAATATTTTCAGGGTTACTTCGAAGAGAATCCAAACGACTTAACAGCCCTACGTCGAGACAAGGCGCTTCACACTGTAAAGGTAATAAGTTCAAGATTGTATAACGGGAAAAAAAATCAAGTCGATTTAATAAGTGGAGTAAAATAATAGTATATTTTTTATCGAGGGACTAAAATGAGCCAATATGTACCCGAGGTGGTTAGACACCCAAGGGCGTCTATTACTCCGAGGATTTATATTGGATTAATCTTGAGGTGAAAACTTTACTTCTCATTTTGATTGCAAGAAAAAAAATATTTCAATCGTTTTCGCTCTACAACAAAATCACGAACAGAAAATCTAAAATGTTTGCGGTTTTTTTTCCAACTAGATGTAGATACGACATACGCACTAACGCCGGAAAATAATATGGCGCCACCGTCTATGCGGAAAAGGCACGGAACTAAAACCGAGCGTACTACTGGCTGTTTGAGTTTGTTCACTCGAAGTAAATTAAAAAATTAGGTACTTTTTACTCCAGGAGCAAAGGATGCACTTTACTCCCGCTACGTAAGGCTATAATGACGTGACTTTTAGAGCATGAGAAGTGAATATAATATTCATTTTATCACAGATCCCACACTCACTGGGAAAAGAGCTTCTTTTTTGTTTTTATAATAATACCAAGTGACTAGATGAATAAGCCGTGCACCTGATGGCAAGCTACACGCCTGTCCGTAACATTTGCAGTGCCACCCCTGAGACATAAGTTGTCAAGTCACATGTGCCTGTAATCTCACCAGCACCCTTACCCTTCAAAACCGGAACGTAGTAATGCTGACATTACTGCTTGGCGGCAGAAATAGGTAAGGTGGCAATACTTCCCTGGATGAACTCATTCACATGGAGCTCTACTGCTACTAATAGTGACGTCACTCTTAGGGTGACTAGCGCAGTGGCAGTACCTGTTATTAAAAGCTTTGAGTGGCACTGCAAATGTTATGGACAGGCTTGTCGCTTACCACCAGGCGCACGACTCGAGAGCGTTGGGGGTTGAAAAATAACAAGTTGACTTTGTTTACTGTGCCGGATAATTATATTCTTTTCTTTTTCTTTAGCTGCAATCGCACTTGAGCCACGTGCCGGAGTACTTGCTGCCAGCAGCGCTCAGGAACGAAGAGGCAGTGGATGATGAGCAGGAGAAGGAAGCTCCCATTGCCAAGAAGAAGAAGCATAACAACTTTGGCAGCGCTAAGAGACATAAATATCAGGTATTTTTTATTGTCACGCCTTTTACTTATTATTATTTATTTATTTATTTATTATTTGTCATATAAAAAGCCCTAAGATTACGCACGTATTATACGTGGAGTAAACAATTTGGTCTTAAGCTAAATGCAACGAAAACGCAAATGATTGTTATTGGCAGCTCTAGAATGGTATCCAAGATGATTGGTTTCGCTTGCCGCAGGTTATTATAGACGACACCTACATTAAAATTAGTGACAATGTAAAAAATCTGGGTATAATCATTTATAGGCAGCTATCTTGTAATGTAATAGAGTTTAGATATAAGTAATTAATTAGATATGTAAGAATGATGTCGACGCTATCGAATTGGGTGTATCTAACCTGTAAGGATAGAGTTGTGTAAATAAATAAATAAGTAAATAAAAAAGAAATAAATCTTGGGCACCTCAATTAGTTGAGACCAGCCGCAAATTGTTTGCGTCTGCCGCATCTCTCAGACGGTTACGTAATTTCTTACCTATTGCCACGAAAACTGCGCTTGCCCAAACTCTTCTTCTTCCAATTCTTGATTATGCTGATGCCTGCTATCTGGATTTAACCGAAGAACAGCTCAACAAGCTCGAACGTCTACAAAACTTTTGCATCCGTTTCATTTATGGTCTGAGGAATACGCGTATTTACGCGTATTCCGTTCAATCAATCGATTTAGAGCGGAAGGAGGTTTCCCATCAATAAATAGTTCTTGTGACGTCGTAGTGGGTACAAAAAATGTGGCACGCTTGGTTTTCATACAAATTACTGTACTTAAGATATATACTTTGACAATTATGCGTGTTAATAGATGGCGTTGTGTGTTACAAACTAATTTATAAATTAACGCTTCCTAATATTGGTAGATGGCGCTAATCCTAAACAAAATAAAAGAAGAGCCGGCAGTATTCATAAAAATTTGTGCAATAAGCGCCATCTAGTTGATTTGTTTGAATCACATAGGATTAGCTTTGCTCAATTGCAGCTTGTCAATGTAAAACAAATTACTTTCAAAAATAGCTGTTTGGTACTCGTCACGCCATGTGGTGTACTAGTAGGTACTAAATACCCGACACTGTCTTATATAGCGATTAGCAGCCTTCTTGTGTTATTTCTTGGTCCACGGTACATATTATTAAAAAATGTCTTGTTTCCCAGGCTCGTGCGAGCGACCCTCTCCGCAGTTTCAAAGTGAAAACCCTGAAAAAACCAACAGCAGAAGCCAACTCGTAACATTTGTTAGTATTCATGAAGACCATTTCAAGATTCATATGTGAAGAATTTGTATACATGAAGCTTGACCGGGAAAATGGAAATATTAGAAATAACTGTAGTTAACACTTATCTATAGTTATGTGTAACATTAAAATCTGTGTGACTTTATTACGACACTATTGTTTTTCTTGTCAAGCCTTATAAAGAGATTCCTGTTTTTCTATAAAGTTTTGTAAATAAAACATGGCTGACTATGTGTTTTTGTTCACGCAGCCGTGCTTGCCAGACGCTCAGTCTACAGACTTCGGTTAGTACTGAACTCATTGTTACATTGTTGAAATAAATAAAAAACTATGCATTTATGTGTGATTTTTTTCTTTTTATGGTAGAGTCTATTTATTATTATAGCTTGGCCGTTATTAACCGAGTCGTTGGGCTATAAATTATTAACAACGTGCGAGCGTGCGGCTCGCAATGGATAGTCGGCTACTAGCGCACGCGCAGGCTACGAGTCATTAGGATCTGGTTAGCTTATTGATATATTTTTGGTTGTTATCGCATAATAGGTTTCAGCTAGACCGAATTGTATACCCGACTCCCCTAAGATTTTTTTTAATATCAAGTGACGGGACGAACAAGTTTTGCGCGTGATGGTTATCTAGACGCCTGTCCATAACAGTTGCAGTGCCACTCAGTTAATTCGCAAAGATCTGAGGGGCACTGTCACTGCGCCCGTCACCCTAGACATAAGTTGACAAGTCCCAAGTGCCTGTAATTTCACCAGCACCCTTACCCTTCTAAACCGGAACACATTACTGTTTGGCGGCAGAAATAGGTAAGGTGGCAGTACTTCCCTGGACGAACTCTTTTTCAACTGTTGTCTGTGTAATAATAACGAATGAGTAAGAAGATTTGCTTGGTTATGATTATGAAATAAAGGTAATTTGCATTTGAGCTCCGTATTTGGATAGCACCTTTGTCTGTACACAAATAATAACTGGTTTCCCGCAAATATTGTCTGTCTACACACCTGCTAAGCCTGCAACGAGGCATAAAATAACGGATTTTTAAAAGATTATGTAAGTAGATGCGATGCAAGTCGCGCCACAATTTGTTGGACGCAGACAAGGAAGAAAATTGCTGAATATTTGTGGACATTGACAATGCGATGTTATTACAAAATGGAGAAATTGTCGCAGCGTATCGGTAACATGGAATAATGTAAGTATATAGATCGTACATACATCTCTAAACATTGCACTTGCTTATTCTACTTCGTCTGTCCTTTTTTTGTTAAAAAACGATATAGGTAGATGAAGACAAACGGAATTTGAATTTGTATACGTGGAACGAAATACGGCCTCTGTGGCCGAACGGTAACCATGCGGGACTGCCACGCGGAGGTCCCGGGTTCGATTCCCGGGCCGTGAGTAATATTTGTATGGCCTACATTTATTTCTCTCGTGAGTGTAATTTGTGGTTGCCTATGTGTGTGTACATCCATGGCACCCGCGATACAGGGTTTCTCTAGTGATTGGCTATGAGTCTGGGCGTTAAAAAATAAATAAGTATAATAAGTATAACTTTTTTATGAAAAAAAACCGACCTCAAAAGTTCGTGGTATTATATTTATTTTACCAAGTTTTATAGAAATAGTTTACAGTCAAATTGAGAGCTTAAATAAAATACTTTTTTAACCGACTTCAAAAAAGGAGGGGGTTCTCAATTCGACTGTATGTTCTGTTTATGTATGTTACGCGATAACTCCGGTATGTGTGAATCGATTTTCATGATTCTTTTTTTGTTGGAAAGAGGGTACCTCCGTAGTGGGCCCATTTCATTTTGAAGAAAAACATCCACCTCTAAGGGTGGCTGATCACGCATGAACATTCATTTTTATAAATAGCGCCTAAATTTTACTTAAGGAGCAATTATTTTAATGGTTGGTTTTGCTATTCTCCAAGTCAAGGCGTTTTTCTCTCTCAATATATTTTGAGTAGTGAGAACCGGTTTTTATTATCTCCTGTGTCAAGTCCCGTATAGTGGCGAACTAGCGGATATTTCAATAAAACTTAGCAAATAGTCGTAATTCCACGTACTTTTGAGGTCGGTTTTTTTAGTATTCTGTACTGGGATTATTTATTATAAATCGGTTAAAAAAGGCTATAGATGTGAATCTTTTATGCCATACTCGTGGCCATAAACTAATTTAAAAGAATATCTGCTTCCACATGTGTGTTTATTTACTCTCAATAAATTACCAAACGAATGAAATTGTTACAAGGAATTTTGACAAAATGGCTTGTGACTGAATATAATATATAAAAATACTTACTTAAAATTTTCAAATAACTAATAGAGATCAAATGTTACATTCGATTAATATTAGCACTACAATTTTACTTAATTGCTGTGAATATTACTTTATATTCTATCCCCTTACCCGTTCAACGACAGTAAAAGCGTTTATCGTAAATTTAAATTATTGGAATAAGATAGTACGGGGAACTCCATTTCGCTATATGAGCTATACAACGCGATATTCAAATACTTTCAGTGTAGTATAGTCAAATAATCTTTATTTTATAGGTAAGCAAATTACATTTGAAATCATCATAGATACAGATTCGTTTATACCTCAAATACATATAACATTGCAGTATTAGTTGCACTACATACAAACAAACATAAAAATAATAAAATGAAAATACACAATATTTATAAAATTTACAATTCATTCAAATAATATTGTTGTCATTAAATTACGTAATCAAATTAGTACGTCAATTCGATAAAAAACAATATTAATTTAATAGAAAATACTTAGCGTTACATTTTAAGTACCATAAATTCATTGTACAGAGTATAAAGGTCTTTCAGCTGGCGCATAAATGTTCACAGTAAGTGGGTTCCGCGGATTTTTTCTGCAAGTGTCATACGTCGGGGGACTTCGCAAATGACCGGCGGCGCGGCGGAGTGGCGAGATCCAATATTCGTACAGTAACGTTTTTGCATTAGCGTAACTCTATTAGCATCCGTAGAGTTACCCCAAATGAGTGAACTGTACTGATTACACTGCTCATTCGAAAGGCAGGTTCCCCTGAGAAGAATCAGCAAGAAATTCTGGGGGTTGCTCTTTGTAAATATACCTGCAATAGTTAAACGGGTCACTACTACGAATTTTCGTCATCCAAATACGCGTAACCTTCAGTATACAGTTTTTGTTTCACGATAGTTTTAAATCGGACTGGAGATTTTATGGAGACGTTTCTCAAGAACAGCTAGTTTATTTTTATTCCTCATATTAATGTTATGTCTGTCATTATATTTCATAAAAATTTAATATTTTTCTTAACATAAATAACATTTTCATAAATGTACTGTGACGTTAGTTTATCTCTTTAAACTTGTTTAAAGAACTTTACACTCTAGAGAACTGTCGACGACGTACTGAGTATTTATTTAGTCTGTGGTACTGACAATTTACATACATCGAATATTTTATATTGATAGTACAGCATTTTTTTTGTGTGTGAGGTAATTTTAAGTTGTAAGTATTTTAGAGATGAAAGGGTTCATTTCCATACCTTTTCCTTCAGGTACCTCGTCCGTAGCATCTCTAGAGATACTGGATCACAGCAATATTTACACTATAGTTACTGTTCAGGATATGACAAAAGAAATTTTAAGTTCGTACACGCCATACATTTCTCAAGGGACCGCGCAGTACGCAAGTCCCGACTAGCAAAAATTATGCGTACGACGTACCCCAATACGGAATAGTCACAGACTGGCCTAGTCCTGCCGCAGTGCAATGGCCGGCACCAGCCTGAGGCAACCGCCTTCTTGATCACGGTATACCCTACGCAAGGTTAGTATGTCATATACGACGTTGACTTATTATATATACTCGACAGGGAAAATCTTAACACCGCCATTTAGAAATTTACAAAAACTGTACAGTGACATCTATTGTCAAGCTCGGTTAAATTAAATACCAATGTTACTATTAGCAAAAAACAAAGAACAAAATGTTACATATTCTTTCGGTTTTCAAAAATTTGATTCTCCAAATAATTTAATTTATTTTTTTCGAATTTGCTTAATCAATATTCCTTTGTGGTTATATTAATCGGGTGATAATATAAAAAATATTGGCCTTATTACGTATTTTAACGTAGCGATGTACGTATGCGATAAAATTGTACAGCTGATAAAATATCAATAAAACCTTGGCATGGTTGCGCACCGTTTAACAAACCAAGCTTTTTTTTTTACTTACGCTGTTTAAGTGTAGATTATGACACGCCAAATTATTGTAGAATCCGAATTAACACACCACTTATTCGCTCGATCACTCTTTGGTCACCGTTCTCGAAACTAAATACTAATTTATTATTGGTACTCGGGTAAAAACATTCATCGTCATCATCATTATCGTGAACCCATTATACATCCTACTGCTGGGCACGGGTCTCCTCTTCTTCATCTTGTTTTCAAGTCGATGGCATACACTGTAATGGCGGTACTTCACATGGCTATTTGTATTCGCTATTGGGTGTTTGATGTACTTGGAAAAATATTTCACGTACAGATAAACATGTAAACACTGACAAATATGGCCGGCTACATTTTGAGCCACAATAAGGAGTTAAAATAATGAATATGACCATAGGGTAGACGGTTTAGTTGCGTATTTGCATATTTGGTTAACGTGCGTCGAGAAACCGACCAGTGCGCGGTAACGCGAGTTAGGTGTTTGTTATATTTGTCGAGGATGCTCCGTATACTGTGGACCGCTAGAAGGACAAACCAATCCATAATTGAGCAGTTTCATATCGCAGACAGACTTTCCACAATGTGCTACCATACAGTATTTTGGTTCATATTGCTCGCCGACAATCAGACAATCTTGACAAACTGGTTGTGGTGGGTAAAGTGGAGGGAAAGTGACTCCATGGCCCATCACCTAGCCGATGGAGTGACCATGTGCCCTCATTGGCCTCCCTACAACAACTGCCCTGAGAGAGGCCGAAGACAAAACCAGATCCAAATCCAGAATAAAAAAATCCAGTGTCGAAAACCATTCGGAGAGACGACCTTCAGCAACGACTAAGAAGAAGAAGATATTTGTCGAATAGGCAAACAAGGCAAATATTTTGTCACACATGCTATCTACACATGGTTATTGTTTGCCAAATATACCAAACACTCATACAAATAGCCATATGAAGTGCCACCATAATGCTTGCTTAATCGGGGTAAAAGGATTTGCGAATCGGTGTAAGGTACGTGTTGATTGGTGCCCGGGGTGTGCCAGATGTGCAGGGAAGGAATGGTACAGAAAACAGCGCGTCGTGTGGGCTCGTGGGCCATACGACGCCACGGTGGCCTTATCCGGGTTGAAGACCTCACACGTTTACCTTCTTCCACGTGCAGATTTCCCTTTACCGGTTCTGCTGCTTTACTGCTCTTATAAGTAAAAGAAAACCTAAATTATCGTCGTATTTGGCGACCTTTGTTGATTGAGCGGCTTGCACTCCGGTTTCGTGTAGAAAACTTTTCTATAATATCTCGGATCTGGCTGTTGTGGTACCATCGTTGTTTCCGATTTCCATACCACAAGTGCTTTAGTTACTTACTTTGGACTCGGGGCCGAATATGTGATGTTGTCTAATATGATGTGGTATATTTCGTTGGAGCAAGTCCAAATTTAATTTAGGGATGACAAAATAAAACAACCATAGAACTGCCACATATTTATTACACTACGTTTTGGGTTATACAGACTTTGAGTGACGTTTCTTTTTGGCGGGCTCTTTGAGCACGACTTTCGAGTCTGAGAAGGCGCGCCGCAGGGTCAGCACTTGGCGTCTGTTGGCGACGTTCGTGGACGACTGGAGAGACGACAGTGGTCGGTTCAAATAATATCCGTATGGCCCCATTTCGCGGCGCATCCAGGGACTTGTCGTTATCCTGCGGGCAAACAAAAGATCAGCAAATTGCGAGACGGTCCCACTAATAGAAAAGGGGTGACCAATGGCAAAAGCAACTGGTGTGACCGGCCATTACGGCCATGATGTTTTCATTATGGCCCCTCCCGCTAAAGGAGTAGAGCCATTCCCACATCCTTGATACCTGGCAGTGTGAGACCTCGCGAGCATCACGTTCGCTCCTTCCTGTAACCTGTAAGATGTGGAATGATCTCCCTCCTGAAGTATTTCCTTTGCGCTATGTCGTAGGGTTCTGCAAAAAACGGGTCAACAGGGTTTTAGCATAGGTAGCTCCTCTGATGTTGCAAACGTCCTTGGGCGACAATGACCACTTTCCATCAAGTAGCTCGTCTGCTCGTTTGCCTACCTACTGATCCGAAAGATAGGGTTTTCCGGAGAGACTATTGGCTTAACGGCAAGACCAGGGTACGGCGGGCGTCTGGGTCAAGCCCTCCGCCAGTTATACGTCTTCACGGGCGTCTCTGACGGACCCGGACTTGGGTATGGACTCGTTGGGGTTTGTGACTAGCTGTAGGGATGAACACGTTCGTCTGTCCCGGTAGGGTATGACCGGGGCGTTCGTCCCGTGCGCGGCAAGCGCGTCTTAGTAGCGGTCTAGTTGAAGGCCTGAGGCGAGGAGATGCGCCAGTGACGTAAGTTACCCTTTAAGTGGTGGCTATGTCCGGACATTATCGCAGGACACTGCCACTTGGCATCTCCGGCACTAGCCCGGAGAGCTAATAGAGGATGAGCTAGATATATTCCAGTCCCTCTGGCCGCGTAGGAATCTGGGAACTGGAGAGACGCCGTTCATTCGGTGTCGGGAAGTGAGCGTGCTTTAAGCTCCGCCACCAGTGAGGAGATTTGGTAGCCGGCTCAGAGCCGGCGGCTCAGTGGTGGCAACCGTTAGTCGTGCGGAGCGCGACGGGAAGTGAGCGTGCCTACAGCTCCGGTACCTATCTGGAAAATAGGGAGGGTGCTGTACGCGCACCCGGGGCGCCTCACCTAAGGCACTAGCCTTACAGAGAACCGGATGAAGTACGTGTAAACGTGACCCGGGGTTAGGACATGACTAGATGGTCCCTGTGCGAGCTCGCTTGCACAGGTCATAGTGCCCTTCTCGTATGGCCCTCAGGGTAAGTAGGGAGGGTCACTATAATCAAAAATAACTTAGTAAGATATGGGGCTGCTCGTTTGCCTCCCATTTTATATTAAAAAAAAACGCGTTGCCGACCGTAAGACATAATATATTTAGAATCCTGTGTCTATAATTGTGGTGGATGTCGTAATCCTTCAGTCCGGGAAAGAACCTAGAAACCAAGAACCCGATCACCAGTAACAGTAGTAGGTATTATTTTTATATTGCCTACTACACTTACTGGTGGTTAATATGATTTTTATTATTTTTTTCATGGTCTCTAATTTGGGGATGACACGTGTGCAGTTTAAGTGAATAATGAACGTAACGTCGTAATGTATAACGCTTAGGCTATAAATATGTACTAGTTCGTTTTAAGGAGAGGGCTTAGACCATGGAGGCCTAATGCGGTCGGGGACTTTACACGTGTTTCAAGGGTAGTGAATCTTCTTCGAATCGTCAGGGAGAGGAATTGCCAGTAAACAACAACAATTGCACGTAATTGAAATGACAGTATAAGCACATATCGCCACAGGGATTTCAACCGTTGGTCTTTCAATGAGGAAGCAACCGTTCGCTCACTCGGCTACTACCGAATTAGGTATTGCTATCCTTAGACCGCCACACCTTGTATACAAATGAAGAGAAGTCACCTAAACAATTACTAGTTTACAGATCCAGTAACTTATCCCATTGTCTCACGAGCTCTGTTTCACCACATCATACCTTATGGCCAGAACTACCATCATGGAAGTAATTATCATTTTGGTGCTTTGGAATGTGGCTGGTTGGAGAAAAACTGACCATATCATTAGTGGGGGGTTTTCAGGTCTTGGCTGCGTGTGGATGTAGAAAGCCAATGGTAACATCCCACACATCCAGATCACCCATTGTAACATCATCTTGCGCGTCTCCGTTTCTTCCGTTGACATACTGTCCTGGAACAGTTATTTGTTAGTTATATTATAAATTTCTTGGTTTTTCTTTATAAAGGATTTTTGTAATGCTGTATGTATAAGTTTCGCTGCCTATTTTAATCACCTTGATAAAAAAACAAACTAAACCTGCAACGAAAAACACATCTAAAAAAATCTGGCAGTATGGCTTAGACGCCTGAGCCTGTCCCGAAGGACAAAAAAGTTTACTTTTTTTTAATATATTGAGACTTTGGCTAAGCCATCAGCCTAAATGTGACAGTTTAATTCTACTACAAAACATGTAGAAGTTTCTGGCGCCAATCAATGATGGCCGTTTTCAAACTTTAGAGTTTGACACAACTTCTCTACATGTTATAGGATATCTTTTACTGAAAATGATACTAAAGTTAATTGTGACAGTGCTATCTCATAGACTTGCGATTTCTTTCATCAAAATATGTATAGTTTTTTTTTTGTGAAAGGTCATGGACTGATGTCGTAGACGTTTACATACTTAGCGGGAGGACACTGCGAGTTAGCAGTGATATTCCTTGTTTCTATACGCAACCGACTGTTTTTTTTGGAAAATAAGTTAGCAAGTCGTGGCTGCGATGTTGTGGCCTCGTTGTTCGCCAAGAATACCTCAATCCCCAATAGCATACTCCCAAAATGTCGTCCATGTTATTAAGCTCGATCTTGGCAAATTGTCCCCGAATTTGGGGTAGGCAGTTGACATGAGAAAAAAAAGCTGAGATCTATGCTTGTACTTTCTTAGTACAACTGATATACCTATAGAACATTTCAAAATTATGATTTCCCTGTGGAAGGTTCTCTATAGGTAGAAACTATACATTTAAATTCCATTCGGGGGCCATGAGCTGCGAACTTACATCGTCATAAAAGAACGTGATTAAGACTTTTAATATTTTGACGAGTAAATTCCAGAAGTGGATACTATAAATCACCATCCAGATGAACAGTAGATTCTGAAACAAACATTGAAAGGTGAAACAGTATGTATTTATTATATCCTAATTATTGTATGGGTCTAGTTCAGTTGGGGACCATGTTATTTTATACACTTGTTGCTAATCTGTTGTAAACGCTGCATCGCAGCTTGTAGTCTCAATTCAAGTATTATTAACATTGTCAGCTTACATTTATGGAACCCCTAAATGAACCATAGTTAAAGAATAGGTTTTTAAATATGTAAATGCGTTAAACTTTGTAACAGAGGACTAACTTTGCTGCGAAATGGTATAAACTAGGGTTGTTGCCAAAAAGCAACCGCATCTGTATCCGCATTCATCGATGCTGATATTCATTGCGGATTTTAGAGTCGTGACATGACCTAAAAGGCATGCTGAAATAATTTACAAACCTTCCAGAAACAGATTTCAAATCGAAATTTTAAATGTAACTTATAGCAAGCTTTTTCATGTAGATTGGATTCAGTAACCACATTCGCGTTTTTTTAAATACTTAAAATCAGCGTCCGCATCAGCATCCACTGATATGTATACCTGCATCAGCATCAACCCTGGTATAAACTTTGGTGACGTAATAAGCGAAGAAGCGGAAGTGAGAGTCTTGGTTTCGAAATGATAACATACGAAGAAGACCACATTCAAATGTTACTACAAAGTCATATATTACTCATGTTTTGTTTCCCTTAAAGCGAGGTATTTGCACGTGAGCCTGGATTTTAGGAGGTGAGGTGTCGGGGACCGCCCCTCAGGCCCCGTAATCCGCACGATTAAAATTTATATGAATAAAATGAGAACAAGCGGAGAGAATTTGACGCAGATCCGACGTTGACAAGCGCCTGATGGCGACTGGTGGGGCAGCTGGCGGTGCGGCAATTTTTCAAGTTTTGTGATAAATGTGAATTTAATAACTACAGGGCTTCAGTTGAAAACCAAAATTAGCTGGTTCTCTGCAGTCTTGTCGAGTGGCCATGGTTAGTCATTCGAATTTGACAAGACAGTCTCCGATTGGAGCGATGCTAGCCTTGTCAAATTTAATGCTACCAAAACGCAGGCGTGTCTGTTCTCCACAAAACGGAGACCCTTCTGACACCGACTTTTCGTGATATA
Source organism: Hyposmocoma kahamanoa (assembly GCF_003589595.1). Lineage (NCBI taxonomy): Eukaryota > Metazoa > Arthropoda > Insecta > Lepidoptera > Cosmopterigidae > Hyposmocoma > Hyposmocoma kahamanoa. Next base: position 852,311 of record NW_020654466.1, read on the forward strand.
TCCATACCGATAGCCGACCGTCTCCAGCTACTTGGAATGGACCTGTCGTCCAATCTCAACTTCGGCAGATACATTGAATCTATGCTGCCAAAAATGCAGCCAGGAAGCTTGACATCCTTTCCAAGGTGAGGTATTTCTTCATACTGGGACAGTTGCTTCAGCTATACCAAGCACAAGTCCAATCGTTTACGAAGCGTTTTGCTTCCACGTTTATATGGCGAACGGCTATGGAGTGGAATTCCCTGCCTGCAAACTTCCCTGAAAGTTATAACTTGGACCTTTTCAAGGCGAGAGTGAATAGGCATTATTTAGGTGTGCATGCTACATCGCCGACCTCATCGTAACTTTCGACTAGGTGAGATGGAGGTCAAATGCGCACTTACTTTTTATAAAAAAAAAGACTCAAAAGGGAAATATCTCCATATAAAAGTCATGTGCAAAATCAGAGAAATTGTTCATAAATTTGTTTTTAATTTTTATTTTAGCGTGTTTTCGGGATTTTATATGATCGGATAAAGTACGTCTTAACGTATCGTATCTTTTTTGTAAGGCCGTTATTTAATAGTAAATACCTAAACCATTTGAACCAACAAAACAGTTTTTTCCGCTTATCCTCCGGTGACTCATGTTTGGTGTATATCTTCGACTGATATGGTAGTTTTTGCCATTTTGCCGATTTTCTAAATGCACTAAGATTTGCCAAACCACAGGTAACACTGCATGTAAGTTTCGATTTAAAGAAATATTGGTGTAATTGAGATCTGGATTTGAAAATGTTCCAAAAGATGTGTCAAACATTTGCAGCAAAAATAGCAATTTGTTTAACAAATCATTAAATCTTGAAGCAAGTTCGACGCTTTTACGTATTAGAACTCTTTATTCTAACTAATATAATAATAACAAAATTTATTTATTGAGACAACTGAGATCAAATCAAATGTTAGTAGGTACAGACTTAAAACTATATTAGTAATTATATTTTACCAGGGACTTTGTATTATTTATTAAATGCCGCATAATTGGGCACTAATTCCTGTCAGCAACTGTCTTCAGGAGGCTATTGGGGCTGTCACGTATTCTCTTCAGGAGCGACGCCGACTTTTTACGTACAACAGCCGTAAAACTATCTACGCGCGCGTCAGTGAACATGGCTGAGGCACATGGCTGAGGCACTGCAGAAACGTGACAGCCCCAACAGCGTCCTGAAGGCGTTGTTGTATTGCACGCACAGAGCGTTCCGAGAGCACTGAGTGTAGCTATTCCACAGATCGCTAGCGTACATTGGTATGCAGTAAGCTTTAAACAATGTTATCTGCAGATGTACGTCAGGCGAACCTGCGGGCAAGCATGTTTGCTCTCACCGTTCGCGCTGTATATCCAGGTCATCCTTGAGGTCGTCGGTAACATAGTGTCCCAAGTATTTAAAGTGGCTAACCCTTTTTAACGGAGAACCATTAAGTAGTACAGGAAGTGCACACGTAGGACTCTTCCTACCGGCGGCTCCAAAGATCATAAACTCCGAAATTTATATAACAAGCCATAGGATGTTGCATGTCACTCACATACTCCAATTAGTTTTCTCAATGCAATGATCGATGGCGCCAGCAGCACCATGTCATCGGCATGGCTAATGTTGTTTACACAAATTCCGTCAACAAAGCAGCCCACATGCGTGCTGCTGAGTTCACCAATCAGTACTACTACTGGTAACTAAGCCTTGCCTAGTAACCAAAAGAATCTGTGATAGCAAAAGTCGCCTTCTTAACTTCTTTACTGTTGCGCACATTATTTTATACATATATATTTGAAAGGCGCGCAAGTTTCAAAGAACCGCTGTTGTAGTATAAGACGGAATCTAAAAACTCAATGGAGCCTTATAAAATCAATGAAATTTATCAATTTAATAAAGAGCACGGTTAATATTATTACCTGAAGTACAATTTCCCAGAGTGGAACTCTTCTGAAAAGGAACCTTCTGAAAAGCGCAGAAAGCAAACGATGAGCTAGCAGTCCTGCGCCTATCGCCCATAGTACAGTTGGAATTATGCTCGCACAAGAGTCGCCGCATTTTGACCAGTCTATCAACTGGAATAAAATTCACATTTGGATAATGACAAAGTAATCTGTACTACTTTTCGTATTTATTTGTCTCATAAAATAAGATGTTTTCATGGCTGTAATATTAGGTACAGCCAAGAGCAAATCTGCTCAGAATAAACCGAAAAGCGCTATCTCAATCCGAGTAAGTTTTGAGAAAATCGAGTTTTTGTAAAATGTATATTCGCATCTTCAAAAATAAGTTCGTCCAAGGAAGTACTGCCACCTTGCCTCTCTTCTGCCGCCAAGCAGTACTGAGCATTACTGCGTCCTGGTTTGAAAGGGTAATGGTGCTGGTGAAATTACACTTTGGACTTGTCAATTTATGTCTCAGCGTGACAGACGCAGTGGCAATGGCAGACTCAGATCTTTGCGATTTAAAGCTCTGAGAAGCACTGCAAGTGTTAAGGATAGCCGTGTCTTACAATTTAAATCTTAAAGGTCCAGCTTGACGTCTTATTGATCCTATATGATACGTAAAATAACCATAATCAACACATAATTCGGGGCCTTTCCGGGAATTCTACGAAGCCATAGGGAAGCTGCGTTAGGATCAACAGAATCACTGAGTGAGGGGTATGCGCCGCGTTTTTCGCAGTACTAATTCTTAAGTACTCACGTTAACGTCTATGGATAACAATGTTGTGGGTTCGAGGACTCTGCTTTTATTCGTGAAGGGTGCACTTACCTCACTAATTTCACTATGAACATAATCCCATAAATTGAATCCAGACATCACAGGATTTCGTGAGTAATATATCGTGCAGTTAGTTTTTTCTTTTCACCACGCAGAATACATAGATTTATCATAATTCAATGTTATTTATAAAATTTTAAAAAAAGGTAAATACTTCTAAGTCCCCATAATTATGTGACAGGTGAATTGTCAAACAATAGTCAAGTTTAATATTAAATCTAAAAAAAGATTAATTCTCACAATAAAAGTTGGATATCGAAAAAAAACTTTTTAAGGTAACCTCTCACGGTCCGTGATTTTACAGGTTTCTTCACACGGCCAACGTATATCAAAAGCCACACACTAGTTCCGCCCATTTCTTATTATAAATATGCATTGATCCGTGCTCCGCTGAGGACGCGACTGCGTTGCCGCGGTCCTTTGGTGTGCAGGTGCGAGTTCGGATCATGGGAAGGTTAACCTATAATGTTGAAGACGTTCTACCAGAGTACACATTTGGTACAAACATATTAAATAACATTACCATGCTATGGATATGTGTAACGACTGAATAAATTCTTAAATTTCTGGGATCACATCTAGTTGTTGTTTCTTGGGCTTAGTAACTTATAGACTGCTTACTAACAGATTGCTTTAAGTAAAATAATTGGAGATCAGGTTAATTAGTTTAATACATACATAAATGCTTAAAACGGTTAAAGGGCGCGTTCCTATTATGTCGTAACGTTTTACTTATCGTTGAACAACTGTCGCTTTTAGGTTGTTCCCGTATCACGACTATCTGTCGTGACTGTGTTGTGGACGTTTATTTTATCGTTGAACGACTCGTCGTGTCTAGCTATTCCCACTAGATCGTGACGACAATTTATCAGTGCATAGAACGATAAATGAAACGTGACGTCAATAGTAGCTGCTATTATCTGTCACCGCATTTTTATCGTGACGTTTTATTTATCGTCGGATGACTGTCGTTCTAGCTCTTCCCATTGTCTCGACAGTCTGGCGTCGTAATGTCAAAAAGGTCGTGAACGACAGTTAATCGTGTTGTGTACTATATGTGAACAACTTCATTTAAATATACAAGTCACGACACTTTAAACTGCACGGCTATCCTGTCGTCACGACATACTGGGAACGCGCTTAAGAAGCGTGTTATAAACCTAGTATATACAGTATGTATTTTGAATTTAAGTTGTGTGATGGATTATATATATATATCATAAAGTAACTGCGAAAAGCTAAGAAAAATAAGAAAAGAAATTAGATTATTAAGTGCTTCCGCCCACTGAGCGGCTACTAGTGGCTGTATGAGGTCGCGCTGGGTCGCACATACGAACATAATATTATTTTTAACTGTATATTTACTATGACAGATCACGATATTTATATTTTTTTGAAATATACGGGTCAAAAAGACGATACAAGTCGTTAAATGTTTATTTCTCGCTAAACCCACATTTTTGCCCAGTAAACATTCATGAAATTCCGTTAATGGCGTACGGGTAGAAGCTGGTGACTGTGATCAAGTGTGCGCGCGAGCGTCTGCTACGTCCGCAGCTTGTGGCTCGGACGCGGCCACTCGAACGCCCACTTTGCGCCGACGCCATATAAAATGTATAAAAAATTTCGTCCGTAACTTGTGGTCGCGTCTAGTGGCCGCCACTAGTGGCCCAATGGGCGGGCGCTCTATATTATCATATTATTATGTCAATGATCTTCATGAACCAGTGATGCGATGCGACACTAACAGTGAAATCGAGAATCGATATCAAAATGTTTCGACCTAACTATATGACATAATAAACTAATGAAGTTTTACAATGGTAGTAACTGAAATCATATAATCCATTAATTAATTGCGTAGTGTTTGCGGACCTTGCACCATTACGCAATAAAAGGCGAAAGCTGTCACCGAGGATACATAACTAATATGTTGGTGCACTTGGATAAAAATTCACGAAAAATATACAATTTATCCGAAAATAGTACAAAGTAGCTCAAAACACGAAATATTTAAAAAAATACCGTCATTACACCACTTCTCGACTGGATGAGGTTGATCGACTTTTTGTATTCCAACATAAACTTTCTTCTGTCAGACGTAACATTGTCGTTTTAAGTTGTGGAAATTAACTATTGGCGACCTGAATCGTACCTTTAGTCGTCGTGTCATTCTTTTTAGGCATTGGTTTTCAAAATTATAGTTCTATTTTTATATTTGACTCATCGACTTACAATTATACGGACGTCGGGTCCGCGCTAAAAAGTGTCCGAACTTATAGGGCGTTAAAATCGTATACAGAGCGTCATTCACGCTTTAGCCTGTTTGTTCGACTGACAGCGAAGCAAGCAAAATTAGACAGTACTGTGATGACATTACAATTTAAATTCAACGTTTTAGCTTTTTCATATTCCTTTACATGTCACTACGTTTAAATAGGTTGACTTGGGACATTTTTTCGTGGTTTTTGTATTAGAACGGACGTCCATTTATTTGTAAGTCAATGATTTGGCTGTATGCTTCAATATAATTAAAAAAATTAACGTGAGGTATGCAACAGAGAGAACCAAGTTTAATGTTAACATCCTCAAAATCAACAATATTTTTTACCGAATTAACTCCGACCGTGACGTATACAAATACAAATAATACAACTAATTTATTGTTCGTGGAAGGTAATGGAAGGCTGATGCCTAAAGTAGGTTGGACCTGTACTTATAGTTTACCATGTACCCACAACCGGATCTCAATGATACACTATTATGATGTTATTGACAATACAAAGACGTTAATTAAAATACACTAATTATCTATTGTTTTTAATGTATCAATGATAATTGTGGAATTTCAATTACCGTATTTTCATGGGTAGTAACGTACATAATATGCAAAACCAACGATAATCTATGCTCTGTAGATTAAAGTCTTTGTGTAAAACAATTATTGTTTAGTATGTTCAATAATCTCAGTACAGAGTACTAAAAAAACCGACCTCAAACGTACGTGGAATTACGCCTATTTGCTAAGTTTCATTGAAATATCCCCTAGTTCGCCACTATACAGGACTTGACACTGGAGATAATAAAAATAGGTTCTCACTACGACACTACTCAAAGTATATCGAGAGAAACACGTCTTGAATTGGAGAAATAGCAAAATCAACTAAATAATTGCTAAAAGTAATTGCTCCTAAATTAAAGTTAGGCGCTATTTATAAAAATGAATCTTCATGCGTGAACAACCACCCTTTGTGGATGATTTTCTTCAAAATGAAATGGTGGTCCCATTATTCCATATATGGAAATACCCCCTTTCCAACAATCATGAAAATCGGTTCACAAATACCGGAGTTATCGCGTAACATACATACAAAAAAAAAAGAAAAAAAAAGAACATACAGTCGAATTGAGAACCTCCTCCTTTTTTGAAGTCGGTTAAAAATATAGCAAAAATAAGTCGTGCTAGCCTAATGGTTTGACCTACTGCCTCTCAAGCAGGTCGTGGGTTCGAAACCGGCCGCACACCTCTGATTTCTCGGAATTTACGTGCGAAATTCAATTTTAATTTATCATGAGCTTTTCGGTAAAGAAAGTCCCCAACCCGCATCGGGCCAGCGTGGCGGACTATGGCCGGAACCCTCGTCTGAAAGGAGACCCGTGCCCAGCCGTCTCACTAGACGTATAAATGGGTTGAAGATGATGTTCAAAAATATATAATTTGTATATAAGGACGCTGCTACAAATTTACGTCATCTGAACCCTGCCAACCTGTCATTGTAATGAAGCTAAATTTTACTGAGTACAGTGACTAAAATAAAAAGATAGAAAGATCGACCTGGGTGTGCAGTTGTGCACACCTGAACCAGAATAAGATTGTTCTTAACAGGAAAGAGGTATGTGAAAAAGCGATGCGGGTGAAAGTTCAGTCTCTATGAGCGACAGGTGTTATGGCAAACTCGAAGATACCACCTTCAATCAACACAATCATTTAATCAGCATGCGTTGAAAACTGGCAAGAAATTTTTTATACATGGACAATTCATTCAACGAGTCTTTTTCACAAGGTATAGATGCTATGTCTTTCCAAGGACTTTCTTCCAGCACCTTTTTTGGTTTTATTTTCACGGGCGGAAGGACCAGGTGACATACCGCTGGACATTCATGGACTTCTAGTTCGGTGTCCCTGAAACTAAATATTTGGTTTGTAGAGACAATTTAGAGCAAACACGTGTGTTGTGTAGTATTGGTTTCGAAGCGTGTAAATGACGATCATGGTGAAAACCACACGCTGAGTAGACATTTACTTTTTTTTTATAATGTCTAGTGACGGGACAAACAAGTTGATGTTAAGCAACACGCCTGTCTAGTGTTGTAACTTGAAAAAAAATCAAATGTATTTTTCACATTTTTGAAAAAAAAAACATGAAAAAACAACAGCGCCATGTTTTTTTCTAAATTTGGTTTTTTTCCGAAAAAGTAAAATGGAATAACTGAAATAAAATAAGACACTAACTTTTGTAAATATATATTTTATAAATATATAAAAATGAATTACCATGATAATTATAACAAAAATGTAATCTTCATTTGTGGTGTTACTAGTGTCACTACTGTTACAGGTGTTACTTACACTTGTAATGTCATCGAAATTTTCTGTGTCTTCGTTTCCTTCATTCAAATCCTACCGAATAATTTTATAGGTTTGCTAATAAAAAAATAAATGTACAGATCTAAAAACAGCAAAGATCGCTTATTATGCATACGCCAATGCTTGGTTGAGCTACGGCATTATTTTATGGGGAAACAGCACTGAGGTAAATAAATTATTTGTTTTACAAAAACGATGTATTCGTATATTGGTGAATATTACAGATAAAGAAAGTTGTAGACCTCATTTCATTAAATACAAGATTTTCACTCTTGCTTCCATTTATATATTCGAAATGTGTAAATTAGTACGGAAAAACAAACATTTATATCAACGAACAGAAGACTTTCAAACACGTAGCTTAAGAAATAGAAATAAATTGGCTTTACCCCTCACCAGATTACACATAGTTAGTTCAGGAACATACCATATGTCAATAAAAATATATAATAAGTTACCAGTGGAAATAAAAAATATAGAAAAAGATATAATATTTTATAAAAGTTAAAGGAATTCCTTATAGCAAAATGCCCATAAGACGTTAATGAATTTTTAGAAGGTAATTAGCATAAGAGAATGTTTGTAATTTTATATGTTTCATTCATTATTCAATAAGACATTTATGTGTTCCATTTATTAATTTGTAATTTACTAAATTCATTTCATTTTGACATTTTAAATTTTATTCTTATGTTATTGCAATGCCCTTACAGGGCTAATGTTGAGAACCGTCACTAGCTCTAGAACACCATGAACTACAACATTGATGCAATAAAGATTATGACTATGACTATAATTATATGTAAATGTGGCTATACAAGGGATATGTGCGATGTGGAAAAAAATATTGATATCGCTCTTAGATAAATAAAAATTTTATCTTAGATAAAAAAAAGAAAAAAAAAGAAGTGTTTTTATCAGTAATCATCAAAGTAGCGACGCAACAGTAATCGATAGATTTTAAAAAAAGGTAAAATGTTAGAATCCCCGCATTTTCCCCACATAGCATCAATCCCACAAAATGCCCAATCGAGTTGAAATTTCCCGCAATTTGGGGAATATGAGTGTTGTCCATTAATTTTGAGCAATTTATCCATGAAGAATAATATTAACAAAAAAAGAGAAAATGTAGTAAAAAATACAATTGTCATATTGTCATATATTTATTTTCATACTTTTAGAAACAAAATGTACATACTCCAGAAAAAAAAAGATTTTTTTTTGTTTTTTTTTTCACCTTAGAAAAAGAAACGGTTTTTTAATAACACTTCGCCTGTCCATGGCATTGCACCATGTCCATAGCAGAGGGACACGGCTACTGCACCTGTCACCTTGAGACTTAAGTTGACAAGTCCCATGTGCCTGTAATTTAACCATCAGCCGTACCCTTCAAATCCGGAACGCAGTAATGCTCATATTACGGCTTGGCGGCAGTAATAGATAAGGTGTAATTGTGAAAGTCCGAAGATCTGTAACGCTGTTTTACGATAACGGAGTCCAATCACCTGCTAAACTTGTGACGGTGTGACCTTCATACACCGTCGTCTCACCTTTTTGTATCGCCTGTCTCCGCTTGTATCCTATCATTTTTTTATTTTACATGTATTTAAATTTTAAATTTGAATTGTTCCATCTTCCTTCACTTTCTCATTTTGTTTTCGTACCACGGTCAATCCCAGCTCGACCGCCACAACAGTCGGAGCTGTTTCAAATTCCATTTACTAAAATCTTATCTTTTGATTCTTTACCAAGTTATAATACAAAACATATAATACAACAGTCGGAGCAAAATAATTATCAAAAATTGGCTGCAATAGTTTTTCGACCAAAAATGAAGCCATAAATCCGGATATAATGGTGCTGCCATGGAAACACTGGCTATAACATGAATGAATGGTATTCCCGCTGCCAGCCAACACTTTATTCTAGGACTATAGTGTTACATTAATTGTTAGTAGCAGTAGAGCTTCTTATGAAAGAGTTTATCCAGGAAAGTACTGCCGCCGTAGTTATTTCTGCCACAGTAGTGTGAGCATTATTACGATCCGGTTTTGAAGGGCACTGGCGCATTTACACCAAGTCGTCTGACGACCATCGCTTGCCCGCCGAAGGCTACAAGCTACCCGGCGTAGTCAATCGTCTGACGACGGTAGTTTGCAGCCGAAGTCGACAAAAGCGACTGGGTGCGCTTTGTTCAAGGGGAAGTAGTCTGCCGACTACGACTCGGAGTAAATGGCGTGTCGACTACTTCGACTTGTCAAGTTTATGTCTCAGGGTGACGGGTGCAGTGGCAGAGCCCTTAATCCTTGCAACTGCAACTGTTTTGGGAAGGAACGCGACCTATTCGTCTCGTCACTTGATACGATAAAAAAATTTATTAAGTGCGTTACGGTTACGTTCTATATTGTACTATTTTAAAGGCTAATTAAATGCTTTGTTCAAAAACAAAAAAACTTTTTTTGTCTTACATCATTGCTGTCATGGCCTCGACTGCCAGAGTGGAATGTGGTACAGGTCTATTTTTGCGGAGTCGTCGCTTTTTTCGTATGTTCCATGTGCGAAAATAGGCAGGCAGCTGCATTGGATGTAAGAACGGATTCGCATCCCCTCGCAACCACCGAGGTGGCCATTTGAACAACTCTTGTTGATCTATAATTATAATGTTTTTTTATAAAAAATCGACCTGAAAGTTTGCTTATCCGTTTTCGCTGTGTTTTAGTTTCACTGGAATTATATCTATTTGCCAAGTTTTATTGAAATCGGTTAACGGAAAGTGGATGAAATTCAATAAACCGGATTCATCCCCTAAGAGGTGGAACTTTTGTTTGAATGGGACAGCTTTCCAACAAAAAAAGAATCATCAATATTGGAGTAATCGGGTAACAAACATAAAAAAATACAGACGAATTGAGTACCTCCTCCGTTTTTAAAGTCGGTTAAAAAGGTCTACTAACGTTATTCTTGAAGTGAAACCATTAACATGTCCCATTGCAAAAATAGGGTATAGGCTAGAGGTCGGCAAACTTTTTTCATTAGAGACCAGAAAAACATAAGAAATTTCACAGGGAGCCAGAATTAAAAATAAAGAATGCATTTTCCTTTGTCATAAATTTAATTATTATTATGATGGTAGTATTATTGTGTTTTGTGCATAGATTTAGTATATCCATAGATTGGCCCTGAAGTATTGGAGGCGAGCCCAAAACAAAAATATATCTGTGTACGTATAATGTGCATGTGTGCAAGATAAATAGTGTTGCGCCATCCACTGATTTAACTTTAATATCGATTAATATATTAAAATTAAAATGTCTTATCGCAAAACGCCGAGACGTTAATTAACTAATTATTTAATGATTCAATACAAAATTAAGAAACTACTATCACCTTCTGGCATTGCCATAGGATGGTAGGTAAACAATGGGGACTTTCACCCAAGATAACACTATGGCTCTACAAAACGGTGATAAGACCCATGATCAGTTATGGCGCGATAGTATGGTGGCCACGAACCAAGCTGACGACCGCAACCGACAAGCTGGACAAATTCCAAAGACTAGCCTGCATGGCGACGATTGGCTGCATGAGGACAACTCCAACTGCGACACTCGAAGCGATGCTGGCCCTGCGACCCATCTCACTGTTCGTTAAACAGGAAGCGGCGTTAACAGAAGGTGCGTCTAAACAGAGCAGGCCTTTGGAAGCACATGAGGACCCCTCATACAAAAATTCATTATAAGACTGTTAAAGAGGAACCGCTAGTGGACTACAGAACCAGAGCGTAGCTTTACTCTTCGCTTGCCTCTAAAGGAAAAGCATTTTTCCTCAAAGTGTTTGCTGCATATTTTTGAAAACTTTTTGGGAACCCAGTCTTCTCTCTTTAGCATTATAAGCCATGTCTGTCGTACTACAATGTTTTAAGGAAATCTGAATTAACAACAATTAACATAAAAAAATGGGTGCCTCAACTACGCCATTAAAAGAAATTTTTTTTTAATGTAGACAAAAAATAATGCACTAATGCAATATTAAATAAATATACAGAACTAAAACCAGAAATTTCTGATTCAATAATATTAAGTTAAGTATGAAGATGATTTCGGCTGTGTGCAAGCCACGCCTGTGCCTTTATTTTATTCAGTTAATGACATCTCGATAACATATTATCGATTGCGTCAATCTCTATGAAAGTGGGGTTATGAATTTCAGAAATTCACGTATTTGATATAGTTTTTAATTGAATTCCTATACATTTGGGTTATTAATGCACTTAAATGGTATAATTTTACGGATATATTTATGTAAAAAACTTTTGTGGTAGTGCTTTTAGACAGCTAAAAATTTAAATAGTACTTACATGTGAAATGTACAATTCTGCGAGTTTTCCTTTTTAGATGAGTTACATCTGGGCACTGAACACGTTACCATGACTAATGAACGTCCGTTTAACACTATTTCACATTTTAAAACCAATTATTTTTCAAAAATAAACGAAATTTGTTTCGTTGTCAGCTGACCCTAGGTTCATACAGGCTCATAGCGTATAATGAAGTGGTCTCGTCTACCCATCTCGCTCTAACATACGTGTATACTAACGCTCTTTCACTTGCATTGCCAATCTATGGGTACCTATATACTAAAACTATGATTTTGTGCATCGAGTATATAACCAGAAATAGAGTCGAACGACGCATCAGGTAAATGTCCTTTTAAATATCAACTCTCGTTTGCGCTGAAATCACAAATTAGAAAGCTGAAATAGTACAGTGTCAACAACCGACCTGTGTGTACGTCTCCGTATATTCCAAAAATATTCTGTATTTATTGTAATAAAGATAATATCTCTAGCAACGAGGGCTGTTCTATTCGGAGGTGTGGGAAAAACATCAAAACATCTAATTACAACAGACAGAAACAGTTCAAGTTAAACTGGTGATTTGAAGTGAAACAATTGACGACACCCGTCAATTGTTTCGAATTGTGGCTGGCCAGTCGGAGCGCAGTTACCGTAATGATATGGCAGAATAGTTTTGAAACAAATTAAATGACATTTCATTTCTGTTTCTGGTTGTATACATACTCGATGATTTTGTGTGAATGTTACTATATTTAATAATATGTTATTTTATATGTCAATGTTAACGATGCTGTCAAAATATACTTCTTAGGGCTATACTTCCTACTTTAGAAGAAACTTTGGCGGGCCGGAGTAGGCCTGCGGGCTGAAGTTTGACCGATACTGGTATAAGTAATAGTTGGCCACTCTGGCCTATTCCGGGTTGAGGTTCCCAAAGGTTTACAAACCTTCAATTCAAAGGGGCGCGAGAGAGTCGGCAATAAAGTCGTTAAAAAACCAAAACAAAAATCTGCAACCAACATAGAAAAATTGGTAAGGTCTGCTGGTTCTTTCCATGGCTTAGTTGGAATAGCTCTTGTCACGGTTTGCTGGAAGACGTTGGTTCGAATCCAGCCGCATCGAAGGAATTTTTATATGCG
>NW_020654466.1:865258-882470 GCF_003589595.1 Hyposmocoma kahamanoa
GTTTAGTTTTATAATTTTGTTAATCTGCCAAATACCATTTTCATGAAGGAATGACCATGCATTGACGTTTTGCAACACTTGAAATGGAACGTTTTAAGCTTGCTTTGTGCGCTTTTTTGCTATATGAAGGGTAATTTCGTAATATTTAAAATTTTAAAAACAGTATTTTCTCACCTTGACATTTTTATAATTGACTACTTTACTATCCTAATTCTACTAAAAATATCAGGTCGCTAGTTGGTGCAGATACGGTACGGATTTTAACATTTTGATGAGTCTTCAGACCAGTACTGTCCTCATAAATTGATCATTATTACCCAACACTTGGTCATTCTCGGATTAGTTTCAACATGGTTTCAACTGCCTCTGTGGCCGAACGGTTACCATGCCACGCAGAGGTCCCAGGTTCGATTCCCGGGCCGGGAGAAATATTTGTATGGCCTACATTTGTTTCTCTCGTGAGTGTGGGTGTAATTTGTGGTTGTCGGTTTCACCAGTGCGGGGCGATGTTGAGTGTGTGCGTTATTATATTATTAAAAAAAAGAATAGTTGTTCACTACCTAATTTTCGTGGCAATTTTTATTATTCAAGTATTCGATTTTATTATTGTGCTATTGCACGATTATTTATTATTCGTTATAAAGGAACACTAGTCCGAGAATGACCGAAAATTGTTCAAGTACTGTAAGAATTTTATAAAGTGAAGTGGGTATGCAATAATGTTTCTCTAGTGAAGCGATACTTACATAAAGGCGTTATCACATCATGCCACACGTAGAACAAGATACCATCAACGATTACAACAAATATGATTTTTGAGACTAGGTGAACTACCCAGTTAATATTATACGGTTGTGACATTTCTCATTTTTATTTTATGAAACATTTAATGTTCATGCTTTCATTTTTAACCTTTTATTATGTCACAAAACTTATTATAAATACATTTCGGTCCATAACTGTTTCAAAACACTGTTGACAGAGCTGACATTCTGTCACGGAGGTTTGAGGCAAAAACTATGGAAACCAATTTTTTTCCATCCTCTGAGGTATAAAGCTTAGACAATTTTTTTTCCGTCCTCTAGGGTCAATGATCATAAGATCATATGTATACTTAGAAATTAATTAATTAATTGATTTGTTTATTTTTAGGACAACCAACAAGACGCGAATTAAATATAACAAAGTTTAAACCATAGATTTAGTATATAGGGTTGAAACAGTGATATAGAGACCTATACCGAATTTTGCCTCAATTAAAGGTCGTCACGGCATGCAAATGTGGATACGACAGAAAAAAATAAGTCAGAATATAAAAAAAAAAAAAAAAAACTTAAAATAAACCTTATATGAAATATTATTATTAAAAAAAGTAACTATTAAAAACAAGATAATGTAATCAAAAATATTTGAAATATACATATAATAATAAAAATTGAAAATACACAATAATAAAATTTATGTGAAACTACAATGACGCAGACGCGAGAGCAGCCTTGATTGTGCGCTAAATCGGCTTATTCCCATCTGATCCCCGAAAACCGATCCCCTGGGCGATACGTTTTATTTTATTTTATTTTCTATTCTCATCGGATCCCCATTGCAGGGGATCAAGAATAAATATTAATATTTTATTCCCATCTGATCTCTGGTACTAACAAATTAATTTTTTGGTGGTGGTGTGGTAGAAATGAACAACTTTAAGTGTACTAACTTATATAACTGTATTAACTTTGATTTCAAAACTTCATTATCTCTTGACTGTACTTACCCTACAAATACAGTGAGGGGATCCGTTGGGAGATGCTAAATATAGAGGGGATTAGTTGCAATTTAAAATTGGAGGTGGATCAGTTTTAGGGATCAGATGGGTATAAGTCCGCTGGACTATTCGAAGAGACAGTCATTCCGCTTATGCAGGTGGTTATATTGTCTTGGTACGTAGTCATTTCGAAAGGGATACAGAATGGAAAAATAGAGAATAATAAATTTGGAATATTGAAAGGAATATCGTGATTTTAAGTCAAAGACAAAATGACAAATGACAAGGTATTTCAATTGATATTTTTATAGCTCCAATCAAGTATGGACTGATAATGAATTTGAAATTCTGATGTTGATATCTCAATCTGATATCAATACTGAAATAACTAACTAAATCCCATTTTCATCGAACGCCAATATCATAAGTAGCTTTAACCTTTATATACCCAATCCTTACAACGTACCATGGTAGCTATGCGCATTACACGCCTCGCGTCCCGCAAACAATCAGGAGGTCTAAGCTTCTGGCGGCGGTTTATCCACAAATTTACTATAGATGGTTTTGCCATAGTGTAATAATAAAAGTAGCGCGACTTACGCCTGGTAGGCGCGTCATTGCCTGTACCATAGTAAAATAAAACAAGTAGTGTAACTCCGTACAAAATAACGAATGTGTTAACGCAACTTGGTTAGTATTACAATGTTGGCTGCAATTTCATTTCTTTTTCGAAATCTTTTATTATTTCCCAGCAGAAAGCTCATTTTTGCCAGATATATGCATTTTTTATCATTTTTTCAGCTGTGTTCTCGTAAGGACATCCATAAAAGTAAGTTACGGTCCGCCATATTTGTTTTGTAAGAGGAACAAACATTCCTGCTACATGTAAGTGGTTTTGTAGCAGAAATAATTTTTCCTCTCTCAGTGCTACACGATTACGACTTAACTTAGTCGGTTCCGGAGGTAGCTGCACGGTGCGGGAGGAGTGACAATTTACGTAACACTGTTGTTGCACACGAGATAATTTCAATAAGATTTTTCTGACGATGTTCAATAACAAGTTGAATTCCAATTCCAATTCCAATATTTTCTAGATAAAAAATTCTAAGTTACCTCTTATTCTACGCTTTCAACGCACATATATCCGTAATATACCAGGTAAAATTGATAAAATGTTGAAGAATAAGGTATTATTCAATAATGAAAACCGTGGTTGTTTTATTTTTCCATTTTGAACGTAATTTTGGAAATAGAGCCTTTTTTGAGAAGCGCGTTAACTGTTGGTAGTTTCTTCTCTTTTACACATAAGAAGGTCGGCAGTGATAGCTGAGACGCGTTGCTAGATGGATCTATGTCGCCCGCATTGCACCTAGCTAGCTAATTCATTGCATAATCGTAATATAATAGGCGTGGCATAAAACATCGATCGCTCAAGGTCATTGCCGCTTTTCAGCGTCTTAAGCTACAATAATATACAGGGTTTGTGAACACAACAGTATAATGAAGGGACACGTGAAAAGGACGTCTATATTTGGATTCAACTCGATGTGTGCTCGTTATGGGGACTCAGACGGGCCACTAGTCTCCAAGGGCAATCTTTTGGACTTTTTTTCTTCAAAAGCGGAATTGCAAGGCCCGCTGAGGCACGACTTCTGTGGACCGCTGCACGAACATCTAGTTGTCTGTAATGGATAAATCGTCCGTACATCACTAATGGTGACTTGAACACAACATAAAACAAGTATTTCTGAATCGAATAATTAAAAAGTCTTTTTCCTTAACATATTAAAGGTTAAGTTCACTTAATAAAGGGGATAAAGTTACTGTTGTTTGTCATGGAACATGATTTTTCTGGGTCACAAATGAAGTACCTGTACTTTTGGGACTACAGAGGTATTCATGTTAAAAAAATATAATTGATGCTTGCAAGAGGGGACAGCAATAATACTATTCGCTGAAATAGGTTAGGTCCTTTTGTGGGGTTTGAATGTTGCCTGTCTGGTCAGAAATCTATCACTAACTAATTAAGCACTGTAACTATCTCTATAGTAGTTGTTGATGGCTATCAATAAAGTTATTATTATTATAAAACTTGGTAAGGTAGGTAGTTTGTGCTGGAGTCCTTGTTCAAATTTAGACGACCTCGGCGGCTTAACGGCTTGCACTGTGGGCGCTGGATGAGGAGATCCTGATTTCGGTTCCTAATTCCAAATGGACCGTCTCTTTGTAAAATGTAAAAATAAGTTATTTAATTGATAACTTTTGTAAGTATAGTGAAAAATAAGGTGGCTTGCATTAATATTAGACATAACTAGTTGATGACTTCACTATCTCAGTTAGCCGTGAACATGGAACCTGTAAATGGCCCGAAACGTTAGTTTGTTTGAAAAAAACGTAGATCCGAAAATAGTTTCATTTCGTACATTTAAATCTTCTTTGATACTCACAGTGATATAGGTACGGAGTTTTTCAATCGCATCAGCTGTTGTTTCGCTTGACTGGCTGACGAGGCGGACGCATAGTTCTTTGCCGACCGTAAGGCTACCACTGGACATTCCACATTCCGATAAACTCGCCCGAGTGCCGCCCATCCAAACTTTGCTGTTGGCACCGCAGGTCGCCTTTGGTACCGCGCTCTCACTCTAGTTAACAATTTTACCTCTACAGCATAGGCATCAAAATATAGCGGAGAATCAGAACGTTATTGTGCTTAATTCTATGTTTTATATTTTAGCCGCTCACGCGATATATGCAGCCGTAGACGCATACCACACCTAGAGGTGCCGGTGATGATTTTATACCGATTTATCTGATATTGAAGTTATAACAGGTAAAAGAACTAATATTAATTGCTATTTCGGTAACTACTCTAGCAAACCATAAAGTTTTTAATGCCTGGATCTGTCATTTAAAAAAAATAAACAACTTCAAAAATACGTCACGATAATCATGTGTGTTATTGTTTGGGCTGGTGATTTCGGTGTTTAGTTATTGAAAACATACTGTAAGTAGCGTTTTTTAAGTTTACCCTGAATATAAATGTTTATAAACTATACTTTAAGGAGTAATTTCATGGTAAACGTTAGAACCACTCAAACATCCAAGTACACCAAAAATTTCATTAGTGCTTTTTAAGTGCAGGATTTGCGGTGTATTACTGCATTTTATTTGAGATGTGTTTCTTGGTAGTACGGAGGGTATTTATTTAGCAATGCATAGCATGCAGAATAATAATTTTTATTTATAAAAACTTGTATTTAAACTGAATGCTTTTCTAATTTGCAAAACCAAGTAGCCGCCATTTTGCGGTAGGAGGAGCGCATCGCGTGAGCGGATAAGGTATACTACAGAAAACTACAGGCTGAGTCAGTTCCTGAGGTAGCTGTGCGGTGCGGGTGCGGGATAATTTCAATAAGATTTTTCTGACGATATTCAACAACAAGTTGATTGAAAATAGTGGCTTAAATTAGTCAGTTGTTGTTAGGTATGTGAAACGACAGTAAAAAAAAAGTACTATTTCATTGATAATTGAAATGAATTATTTGATGATGATGATGAGACAAGCCATTTGGCACTTTTCTCAATTAACTTGTTATTGAATATCGTCAGAAAAATCTTGTTAAAATTTTTCCACGTGTAGCGCGACATAAGTGTTACGTATACTGTCAATCCTCCCGCACCGCGCAGCTACCTCAGGAACCGACTCAGTTAAGCTGTAGGTCTGTACATAAGTGCCTCATAGGTGCCGCTGGCGGTAAAAAAGCTGTATTAACAAGCACATAGAGAAATTTGTGAGATCTGCTGACCCGGTAAGTAACTCAGTTGGTAAAAACGAATTTTTCTTGTATTGTTCTAACTGTGTATTAATAATAACAACAAAAATAGTTGAGTATTATTTCAATAAATAAATATTGTCAATTAACAATCAACTGCACCTACTGAGATATAAACGTTTTAAACAATTACCACATCAACATACAAATTAAATTAAGCATTCATGAAGCGCAGGACACACCGCGAGCGAAGCTAACGTAAACGCGGCATGTTTTGATACATCGATTCTATAAATTAAAATCCTATCATATCTTTAGCCAACTTACCATTTCTATGATCCTAGGAATTTAATAAACCACGTTTTGAATAGCTCAATAGTAATTAATACACACCTATTAGTTTCTGATTGATTTCATATTATGTGACACTGCACATATTATTATTTATTTTTTATCAGTATGTATTTATATATAATAATTCATTTTGAATTATTGTTATAATATATCGTACACTTATATAGTAATCTATAAATTATTATGATACTTAAATTGTTCTCCCTTTCCTTTTATTTTATTTTTATTTGTATGTTGATATACCTACATCCGTGCGATATCGACCAAGGTTGCCAACTGAAAATCAGCGCGGGGTATACTTTGCCCTGCAAATGCTGAGGTGGTGACCTATTCGACGGGGCATGCATAGTAGCATACAACGTTTATTGTTTTTTGTCAATCCTGATTTTTACTCTGTTTCTTTTTTATATTTTTATTTTTTTTGTTTCATGTTTTTTTAACTGTTTACTTTTTTATGTATTTGCCTTCGTCGAATAAATGATTTTCTATTCTATTCTATTCCGCGGTGTGAACTAAGCTAGCCGAGCTAACTGAACTATGTGAGCTACAACCCAACGATTGTTGCGTCGTCGTGCGAATAAGCAAGATGCAATACCAATAGTTGTGAGGAACGGATTTACTTGCTAAATTACAGCTCCGTACTAATACAAAAAGCTTCCGTGAACGACCATTGTTAAACATACCTTTAGTTGAAACTAATTACAGACAAAATTCCTTTATATTGCGTGCCTCCTCTGCGTTGAATAAGTGGTGTATGGACTGTGATCTTGGATCTGTTTTGTACTAATATAGCTGCAGTAAAACGGCGTTTAACTATAAAAATCTTTGAATGCATGTAGCAATTGTACATTACAGGTTTTGTGCTCTGAGTGACTGTTATTTACTCTTGCTATTGATTGACTTAGTGGGCTCAGGATACGATAGTTGTAGCCTCACCTATTTTTTGTTAATTTTTATATGTAGAAACTCTCTCGTCTCTTCTTCCTGTCCTTATTCCACGCTAGGTGGGGTCGGCACAACAAGTATTTTTCTTCCACTTTCCACGTCATTTTTATACTCGCACCTTTCTTATCCATGTCATCTTTCACACAATCCATCCATCTTTTCTTTGGCCTTCCTTTCCCCTTATATCCCTCCACATTCATACCTAGCACTCTTCTCGTTACATGACATTCTTTCCTTTCTTCTTCTTTCATCATCAGAATTTGAAAATTTATTTACTTTTCTAAGTAACTGTTTGTCTGTTAGTTCTCCGACAAGAAATTAAATAAATAAAATAAATAACTAAAGAAATGGCTCTACTAAAATGATTTGACGATGTTACGATTTGCAAATTATAGTTACTGCTATACACGAAAGACTAACATCGAGTTGTCCCACGTCCCTATGGCCCCATATTTTCTTAGTTAGGTTTGCATGCAGATACGTGATTTAAGCTCAGATAGCTTAGCTCGTGTAATTAGTTGCATTCAGCTACGTGAACTAGGCTAACTTGGCGTAGCTTCGCTCGCGGTGTGGCCTGCGCTTAAACAACGGGGTCCGGTTAAGAAGGAAGGGTGGGTAATAATAGGATAACTAGCAGAACAGAATGTGCTGAGTGTTGTAGATCTTAGGGTCTGTAATGAAATGGCTGCGCTTAGGTTTAAGGCACCGACTGCTCAGCGTGCGGTGGTGCTAGTCATAGTGATATAATGGACCAATAACTAAAAGGACTGCTAATTGCGGTACAGGACAGTCTATAGTCTATAATACTATAGTACCGGCACGCTATGATGGCCGTTTTGACTTTTGTCCGCTCATCAAGTTTCGTGTTAATTCATAATTACGTTGAAGGAGCTAATTGCTGTACATTGTTGTCAATAGTGTGGTGCAGTAAAATTTATGGATTATAGAATTTTACGTCACAATTCGACATTTGTTTTTCGAAATTCGAAATTTTTAATTATGAAATCTATTTATAGGATCGCTGGCCAGCACAACTTCTACATCCGGTAAACTCGCGTCAAAGCTCAATGCAAAACAAAGCAGTTTCGAATTGACGATATATTAAGGCGCTGCGCAGATGGAGCAATTTTGATAATCGAGTTTCGGCAACTGGCAACTCGCAACAAGCTGTATAAGACGTTTTTCATATGATTTCAAGAAACCGCGCAGACGTACTCGTAGCAACTTCTGTTGGGATGTTTCAGCAATCGATTACAGTTTTTGATTGCCGAAATCTGTGATTAAATAAATTCTTTATTGCAGCGACTAGAAACTTGCAAATTTGTTACCGGTTGTCTCCAGTTGTCAGTTTCCACAACCGGCAACCGCAACTTGTGAAGCAACTTCACTCTCTCCCCGTCACGCGCAGCGTCAGTCTTGACCGTGAATTTCGAAAGTTTATTAAAAATTGCGCAAACCGGCAACTAGGCCTTTTAGTTGTGACAACTGGAAACTTGTAAAGTTGCCAGTTGCGTCAACTATAGTTGCTCCATCTGCGGAGCGCCTAAGTAAACATTTTTATTTTCGTTTTATTAAAACTTTTTAATCAACTACCCCTTGCAATATTAGTTATAAATGTAAAAATTTATAGCTGTGACTCGCATTTGATTATATTTTTTTTGTTAATGAATTGAGATTTGACCTCACTATTGTAATCTGTCAAAACAGCCATCATAGCTTGCCGGTACTGTAGTTTGTTTTGCATTGATAAGTTAGGTATTGTATGATTTCTAGATCTGACAAACAAATTAACTAGATGGCGCTTTTTCCACAGATTTTTACGAATACTGCTTACTATTCTTTTATTTTCTGTAGGGTTAACGCCATTTACCTATATTAATAAGCGGTAATTTATAAGTTTGTTTGTAGCACACAATGCCATCTATAATTGTCAAAGTTCAGAAAATAATTTCTGCCCATGGTCAATATTTGAATAATATTCAAGGAAAAAAACTGACTCCTTGTATATCATATTAAAGAGAATGTAATTGATATCAAAGGCCATTTACTAATATATTACTTCCAAGTTATCGATCAGCGCCATGTAGATATAAGACGGGATTTTGACTTTTTTCAGAGTCACGATCTGTAGTATGAGGATTAGAAGTCCTTTTCAGTTACACTGCCAGCATGAAAAGGAAACCATCCATTGACTGACCGTAAACGTGGTACTCTAAAAAGCAATAATCTTACGTATGGACTTCAGTCGTTTGACTGGGTGTAGCGGGCGCGAATCCACGCAGCCGTTGATGGACGCTGCCGACGAAACTGTTGACCTTCTCTATGGTACGCTTGACTCCCCGTGATGCGCGCTCGTGCAGTTGCGCTTGCCTGCCGCCACCAGCAGAGGAAAACATTACATAGTCGTTCGGATTTGAAAAAAAGTAACATAATTTTTAACAAATGGCCTAATTGGTTAATATGACTACGTTATATATACATATCATCACGCCTGCCGTTTTTTTATGGGAGGTGGTCATCGTCGTCCATGGACATTTGCAACATCAGATGAGCTGCCTATGCATTGTCTGCCTTTGTGAGCCCTGTAAACATGCTATTTGAAGAACACCATGTCATAGCGCTAAGAAAATACTTCAGGGCGAAGATCATTCCACATCTCGCTGGCTTGAGGAATGAACGAGATGCCCGCGTGGTCTTACAATGCCAGGCATCTAAGATATGGGGATGGACTCTACTCCTTTGGTGGGAGGTGCGATGGTGATAACAGGTCCCTCAGAGCGCTCCCCATTATAAAGACGGTAGAACACACATAGAGAGCCAACGTCTCTCCGTAGGCTAAGGGGCTCCATACCTAAATGCTCGTAGTCCGCCAGGCTCCGATCAGTCACTTCCTTCTTTCTCATCCGTTAATTTTTGATACCTCAAACCTTTCTGAGGACGTCCCCAATCTGATCGAGATAGGTGTGTTAAGGTCTGCTTTTACCCACGTTGCCATCCACATTCGTTCTATAAATTTGTGCCGTCAAACTTCTAAGATATTTTTTGTCAATATGACTAACACATCGAATTATCAATCTTACATCCGTCCTTTTCCTTTTGGTTGTGACTTTTTGTATATTAATATTAGGAAGTAACAACACTTTATCGACATGGAATTTCAGTGCCTGTTAGAAAAATCTATACGTCTATATTCATGTCCAAGAGTGAAAAAGACTTTACGTCGGCGGTCTAGCAAAACGCTCTACGAACTTTTCGCTTTTAGTGCATGCATATAAAGCTTTTTCTGACCGATTCTAGCGCGTTAACAAATGTGGTAAGTCCTTCAATAAGAGCGTAGAGTGACGGGGAAGTCTGCCTGATATTGTTTAGGAACAAAGAAGTACTAAGTATACTAACCACTGCTCCAAATAAGGCATATTGAATCGTTGACAGTAATTTTTTCTGACGTAGTCGGCGTAGCAAAGAGATAAGAACCAGCAGACCGTAATGTGAATCTGAGGTTGCTGCTGTCGAAGGAATCTGGTCAGAGGCCCAAGTGGTACCATATCTGCTTGTGTACCCAGTAGTCCCGCGGTCGTCATTTCCAGCAGCATACTTGGACTCTGCAAGCAATCTTTAAGTTTTAGTATCATTAACAGCGACTAAGAGGTCGTGCACCAATTAGATGGACCGATTAAGTGAAAGACTTATCATCCTCCAAATTTTACGCGCTGAACAGAAACCGATGGAAGTGGATTATCTGCTCCGGAAGCAGATACGAATCTGGCCACAATCCTCAGACTTGAGCAACTAGAGAGAGGGAATGAGAGTAATTGGACTTGGTTTAAAAATATGACTCAAAAACATGGATTGAATCGTTATCATTGTGTTGTTAATTTCAAAGTTCTGCATCCTAATAATCCCTAAACAGGTTTCAATAGCGAAGATCATTCGTAAAAACTAAAGAACGGTAGCCTAGTGAGATAACGGTTTCTCGATTGCGAGATTTTTAATTTCTAAGCCAATAGTCACGTTAACGGTGAAGGCTAAGATCGCCGATCGTGACGAAACATGCACTGAAGAAATATCCCAAAACATACCGTTTTGGGCAAAGATATAGGATAAAAAGGGAGATATGGAATGACGCTATGTAAGATCGGGTACCGATGTCGCCACTTTTTAGCTTATGTGCAATTCAAACTTTACGCTTTATTATCTACTACTATAACTTAAAGATTCAGATTGGGTAAAGCCTAAAACGTGAAAACGACATAACACAATTTTAAAATTTAACAAAATTAAACTTACAGTCACTTGAGTAAGAGTTATATTAAAATATTTGAGTATTTTTTTTCATCTTACTTCAGCCATTCATCATCAGGTGGCGTTTTAGTAAAAATGCTACTAGCATATAATAGCTAACTATTACACGTTAGATGGCGCTGAAACTCATTTTTCGTTACACTAAAAACTCACGGAGCGGTTTTCAGTGTAGAATGTAATAGTTAAGTATGTAAAATTAGTAGCACATTACACGGCGCGTTTTACGCCTGTAGTGGTGACGGTTGCTCGCGGTTGCCGCGGCGGGGTACTAGTTGAACTGCGTAGCACGCGATCACTTGCGCGCTTGGCGGCCGTCGTCGCCCGCGCACTTTGGCGGTCGGTTCAGGCGCACGCGGGGTGGGTTCTCTATTAATCGCGCGACCTGCGATTAACTCCCGCTAACTTCGCGGTCCGTTCCGCAATCGCAACGGTTTCGTGCCCGCAACCGCGGCAGCTACGTGCCCGCACAAACTTGCAGGATCGTGAGTATTGAAATAAAACCGATGTCTAGCAGCAACGGCGGGCGCGGATGGAAACCGCTCCGTGAATTGTTAACCTTATTACCTTAAACTGACGCTACTCAACAAGGGATGTGGTCCTACCTAATCTATAGGTAGAAACCATGTGGCTGTTTTTAATATTACAAAAATATTCAATTTTTCATACTATACCTACACTGGTATTAGTGTATTATTAAATTAATATATTATTATAAATTACTATTATTTTCTAAATAATAGTAATTTCATTACTGACACTGGCCTTGGGCCAGTGTCAGTTTTGTAAGAATAATAATAAAAAATATGGCGATCGTCGCCAGTGTCAGTTTTCCATTATACGTTAGCACGGGTTGGTGAAGCTGTCACTGTCAAGAGTAAACTCGAACCATCAACTAATTTAATTATTACGTTGTCTTTTTTATGAAGGATTTAAGTAATTTTCTATAATTGTCTCTAATTTATTTTGCATGCACATGTAAAGTAAAGCCGATTTTGTTTTATTTATTTTTTAAATGCATTTGCTATGGAAATTTAAACAAAGTCAGAAATAGTAATAAGAAAACCAATCTTTCGATTTTCCTGCAGGTTCAATCCAACCTTCTTTTATTTTGAACTCATTGGAAAAACTTAAAAATTAAAAATACTACTACTACGTTTAATCTACGAGTATAATGGAATTTAAATATCTAAATTATCTAAAACAATAATACACATACATTTTTCTTCAAGCAACAGAGCAACATACAAATTGACATGAAATTGAAACGGTTGTCCGAAATGTGAGTTGTGTTAAAGTTCCTCGAAATAAAATGTTTAGTAATAATAATAATAATAAAATAAAAGAAATCAATTTAACGTGAAAGCTTTTCGCTTCGATTTTTTAGGGTTTTAATTACAAAAGTCATAGTAAGAAATTCAAACATTTCACTAAAAATTTATTGTCGATAAACATCAGTCATCGTAAATGAACATCACTATATTTGAGTCTAGAAATTTCTATGGAGGCAAAAAGAAAACATTGAATAATAATAGAAATAGTAACTAAAAATGCAAATAGCCGGTGGAATGTTATCTTACTGATTTTAAAATTTTAGTTTTCACTGCAATTTTTACAAGGTGTATCGCTACAACTTGGCATTTTCACGTTTTACGAGAGATCTTGTATGTACAACGATCGCCATATCACTGTGGCGATGTTTGTAGGCGTGTCACCTCGATATGATCATTTTGATCATATCGAGGCGACACGAACCACGCCCCCATACCAAATCTCCCCTTTTTCCCTTATCTATGGTTTTGGGCCAGCATGGTAACGTATGGGCCAAATCCCCTTCTTTAGATCAAACCCGAGCGCAGTAACAGGACGTATAAAATATTGACGACAATGACGTCCTACAGACCAATTATAACTATATCATAGAATTAGAATAAAACATTTTCCCATTTCAAGATATTGGGTTTTTGATAAAAAAATAATTCAAAGTAGATGATTAAAGAAACTAGTTTGTACTTAGTTTCCTAGTTCCTTAGATGCCAACATCGAGGTTACTTACATCTCTAATCAGGGTGTCCAAATAGTACTGGAAGAACCGCATTGAGCAGACCCAAAGGTGAATCATCAGAGCCAGCATGCCAGCGACCATCGTGGACTAAACAATACCATTAAAACAATAAAAAATTAGACAATCTTTTGTATACAGCCGGTTTGTTAAGGTCTTTGCATCATGAGCTATTTTTTGTAACATATCGACTCATCCGAAGAACAGAGTCCGATGTGATTATATAGCGAAAAGAGACTAAGTAGGTTACGAGAATAATTTCGTTCTTCAAACTAAAGCCTACGTAAAGGTGTTTTGAGAATTTATATTTTTTATTTCGTTTCGGAGATATAAAGTCGAACAACGGTCGGTCTGACATCCACAGCGAAGAAGAACAAACGAAATGTACTATTGTCCTGAGAACAAGTAGTCTTGCACATAGATCTTTGTTCTACGGATGAGTCGATATGTGCAATGTACGGTATCGGCACGCTATGATGGCCGTTTTAACAGATTACAATAGTGATGTCAAATCTCAATTCATTATCGAAAAAAATATAATCAAATGAGAGTAAAGGGTAGCTGATTAAAAAGTTTTAACAAAACGAAAATAAAAATGTTTACTTAGTATATGGTCAATTCGAAACTGCTTTGTTTTGCATTGAGCTTTGACACGAGATTGCGGGAGGTAGAAGTTGTGCTGGACAGATTTCATTTGTAAAAATTTATAAAAACAAATGCCGAGTTGTGTCGTAAAATAATACGAAACTTGATGAGCGGACAAATGTCAAAACGGCCACCATAGCGTGTCGGTACTACAGTTGTCTAGCTGTTGATATGTGTACGATAATGTACAGATCAGAATCCATATAAATCAATATAGACGTATATACAGGACAGGACAAAAAATCACGTTAATAACGAAGTGTGAAATGGGCGTTTCTTTGTAGACATACTTATATTCTATAAAAAAAAACCGTGTGTCAAAATTGTCATTGACTCAATATAATCTCAAATAAATTGGCCTTAGTGTTGAAATTTTGGAATATTCTAGCTAAATCGTCATAAATAAATAAATAAATAAATAATAGACAATAAAGTAAGGAACTGAAGCACCTGTGTATGGAAATTGGAAACAACGACCGTACCACAAACACCCAGACAAGAGACAATATAGAAAAATTAGCTTTTCCGTGTTGACCCGGCCGGGGATCGAACCCGGGACTTCAGAAATGGTGACACCATGAAAGCCACTCGACCACCGACGACGTCATGTCTTGAAAATTCTAGAACGGTGTTTGGTGATTGGTGGAGGGCGATTACCTTTCGCATTTGGGGATCATAGCAGTCATGCTCGTTTATTCTCAGTAGTTTTTTAAGATTACAAAAGTTCCACGTGGAAGTACATGGAACTATTGGGAATAAAATCTTTATTCTTACCGTTTATTACCGCTAATTACATGTACGGAATTTTTTGGTTATAATTGTTCCATATCTGAGTACAAAGGATTTTATCATTGTGTACTAACAATTAGAGTCTTTTCGAGCAAGGACACATGGGCTCCGTCTCCGGCGATGAAGATCGTGGACTCTAGTTCCTGGTAAAGAAAAAGGGCAGCGGCACTTGCGAAGACCGCAGTGGGCCCCACACCCCATACTTCCCCATTGCAGCTCAGCCATTTTGCGATTGACTCTATATTAGAGTCGGTGAGATCCTGTTAAAACATCAGCGTCACTTTCCATTTGTAATATTAGTTTTTAAATTGGAAATGGAACTATTTTTCCGGATCTACATTTTATGATATCAAGTGACAGGACACTGCCATTGCACCCATCACCCTGAGACATAAGTTGACATGTGCCTATAATTTCATCCGCACCCATTTAGAGCAGTAGAGCTTGTGAAACAGTTCCTCCAGGGAAGTTCTGCCACCTTACCTCTTTCTGCTGCCAAGCGGTAATGCATTGTCGCCTTATGTCTCAGGTTGAAAGGCGCAGTGGCAATTCCCCTTAGATCTTTGCGATTTAAAGCTCAGGGTGGCACTGCCAGTGTTATGGACAGGCATGTAGCTTACCGTCAGGATTGTTCGCCCCGTCACTTGATGTTATAAAAAAAACCCTTCAAAACCGGAGCGCAGTAACACTCACATTACTGCTTGACGACAGAAATAGGTAAGGTAACAATACTTCCCTGGAGGAATTCTTTCAGAAGGAGCTCTACTAATCTAAACCGCGTATATTTTTTTAAATCGGCCATTCTCACTTTCGGTGTTCTCAGCCTAATTACCGTAGCCATTTTGGTGTCCTCAGCTTAATTACCGTAGCTATTGTTTTTTTCTCGCTTAATGTACCCAATAACATTGAAATATGAACAACTTTAAGCTTAACTGTCAATATGTCTAAATGGCATTAGAAAAGGCAAAGTAGTTTTCGAGTTATTAAGAAATAAATGAAATAAATAATAAGAAATAAATGGAAATCAAATTCCACTTATCCCAACCAGCGATGATGTGGTGGGGAAGAGTGAAAAAAAATCCACTTGTCCCCACCAGGGGGGACAGCTGGTAGGGACTAGTGGAATAGGCCAACCTACCTACAACTACTACAACCTACCGCTGAGTGTATCGCCGACAGTGCAAGCGAAATTTGCTATTGAAATTTTAACAATGGCGATACTTTTGTTGCGTAATGGTAAAGCGACAGTGTTGTCCGTGCTAAAGTACTTACACAAACGGTATTGAAGCTCACACTTTTCCCCGCCATACGAGCGTATGCTCCAGTTTAACTCTATTTAGCTCTATCATCTTCATTCCACGATTGATACGAAACCTCTTCTCCTTAGATCAAAACCATTTATTTAATATTTTATTATTTCATCTATTAACAAATTTTTTGGGATCTAAATTTATTTTCTAAGTTTTAGTATAAATAAACATAGTTAAAATATGAGTTTGGTATTGACGGAAGAAACATTCAAAGAGAATGTAAACTACAAGGCATCAGATGGCTTTGAATTATCAAAAATTTTATTGTAAAAGGGTTGAACGTTGAGATGTTTTGTTTATGGATTTCAAGGAGATCGTATAGAGTTAGTTCAAGAATCAGTGCTAGAAAATTAAATTGTTTTTTGACAAGCAACTACAATTCGGCTGCTCCAGAGCAAAACCTAGTAAGGGACAAAATTTTTGAAAATAATTTTTAATGGAATATTTCTTTCATAGTACTACTAAACTAGGCGTTATGATTTGCATTACTGCTGGCTGAATGAATGTAGGTTTGTATTTAGAATTGTATAAAAAAAATTGTATTTAAAAAAAAGAATATCTTGGTTGTTCTGGACAACGCTTTCAAATTAAATACCTACACGCTTAGAATAATAACGCATAGAAACCTAGCCCGCACACGCTAAGTGAGGCAAGTTAGAGGCTTCCCAAAGGGCCCACACGAGTGGGCGGACTGTCAGTGCTCAAGGTCAAATTGCACCGCGAACAGCTCAAAAATTTTTGCTAAAAATGACGAAATGTGCGGTAAATAGGTGTAAATATAGAACAGGCAAACAAACATAGACACTAACATCACATTCCACAAGGAAGTAACGCGTTTCAACTTGTATTTTTATATAAATATTCACTAAAACCGAAAATTAATTTCGTTGCAACAAGACACTAAAATGTTGCAAAGTAACGGATTTCTTTCTCCCAATTTTGCTATTCTGTTTCAAAGTAATTATATTACGCAATTATTTGAGAATAGGCAATATCGCGATGGCTGCACATTTTTTTTATTGTAATGTAATATTCGTAATGAGCACCCACAAATACCTCGAAAACGATACCCAACTTGCCATTATTTGAAAAATCGTGCCCGCCATCTTGCATTTACAAATAGTGCCATATTCACATTGAGCATCCCCAAATACCTCGAAAATAATACCTATATAGCATTTTTTTGAAAAGTCGTGACTGCCATCTTAGATTTAGAAATGAGTGCCATATTTGTAATAAGCACCCCCAAATACCTCGAAAATGATACCCATAT
>NW_020654466.1:882480-903383 GCF_003589595.1 Hyposmocoma kahamanoa
TTGAAAACTCGTGTCCGCCATCTTGGATTTAGAAATAAATGCTATATTTGTAATGAGCACCCCCAAATACCTTGAAAACGATACCCAACTTGCAATTATTCAAAAAATCGTGCCCGCCATCTTGGATTTAGAAATGAGTGCCATATTCGTAATGAGCACCTCGAATACCTCGAAAATGGCTCTCATATTGCATTTATTTGAAAAGTCGTGTCCGCCTTCGTGTATTCAGATATAAATGCCATTTCCATAAGGATTACCAAAAATATAGTTTTTTAAATTCTGGTCACTTGACATTGTCGAGCACATTTGTAGGTACCTGATCGACAATGTCGGGCAAATCTGTAGGCACCTTTAACTTATAATTTCCCCACTTTTAAGGGAAATGTTATTCTATGGCATCATTATTTGTATATTTGTGTGCGTGCCGACGAGCGTAGATACAAGTTGCTTACGCCTACATGAATTTGGTTTTTGCCTCACTTGTGACAGTTCGTTTGATATGAAACTATCATTCTATGCGTTATTATTCTAAGAATACACGTAGTAAAGTTTTATTTATGAATATAATCCTCGTTTCTCATTTAAATGTGCCTCTCGCTACGCTAACCCACGGCTGCGTCCTTTACAGTACTCACCTAACGGCGGTTACAGCCATTTAAAAATTCTACAAGTTACATACCAGAGATTTCGAAGCCTCGTAAGACACACCTAGTCTGGTTCGTGACCAGTAAAAATCTTTTAGGTCATTTTAAACAATTCAAACTTAGCAAGAATTTGACACTTGCTGGGTTCTAAAGTTGTTTCGTAAAGTAGGTAAAGTGCCTTCCTTATGAATTGGTAATTAGTCGATAGTGGAATTTTACCGATACTGAAAATATTAATCGTTTTGTTTCTACAATTAGTCAATCAAAACCAAATTACATTCCAAATTTTCTAATGCAATAACTAAATCAAATACCTAGCAAGTGCTTATTTTAAGTATGTTTTGATTCTGGAAGCTACAGTGACTTTGCTTGTGTACGTACATATTTAAAATAAGTAAGTTGTAATCTTTTTTTGTGACATAAACATTCGTTGATTAGTGGCGCTCTATTCACTCTACATATATGAAATTTTAGACGTAGTCTTTCTTCATTTTCTACTGTAAATGTTTCTGGCGTCCCACTCCGCCGTAGCGGTCATTTGAGAACAGCCCCGCGACGCGCACTTATTATGGGCATCCACCCACAACTCTCAAAGTGCTTTTTCACCGGCTAGGAGAGACGAGACGAGTCGATGCGAGAATTGAAATCTCACCGACCTATTTCCACCAAAAATCACGAGCTCACGCGAGCACGCGCGGTTTCGCACGAGCACTCGCGAGCTCGCGCTATGGTTATGGATAGTGACATCACAGTGCTGTTCAATTCGTCTAGCGATAAACACGCGGCTAAAGTACCATGTCCCGCAAATTCTTATTATTAAATATGTTAACGGAATAAGAATCAGATGAAGATACTGTGAGAAGAAATAATCATTTTGTAATATAAGCTGTTTGTGGGTACAATCTAAGGTAAAATAAATAAATAAATTATAAATAAAAATAAAAAGAACTTTTTCGAAAATAACTTTTTTATAACCTTTTATCCCAGGGCAAACAAACTAGCAAAATACACAAAAAAACTTTATAACTGGCGCTGGTATGTTTACATTATATTGCAACTATATTGTATATATATTAGGTTGGGGAAAAAGTCTTTTCGTATTTTATATAGAAATTCAATACATTTTTTAAAATTATTTATTTACATTTAGTTATAATATATATGTGCCATTTTGTTCGACAACTTGTCGCCATTTTGTAGGTAGTGACATTATCCCATTGCTGTAGAAATTTTGGGGTTTCTGGTCAAAAAACTGCGACAAGTAGTTTTGACAGTCCTCTCGTGATGTTAACTTAGTACTACCCAAAGAAGTGGAAATCTGAGGGTGCAAGGTCAGGACTATATGGCGGATGCATTAACACTTCCCAACCAAGCTCTCTCAATTTTTGCTGAGTGGCTAAAGATGTGTGTGGTTTGGCGTTATCGTGATGAAAACCCACACCCTTTCTGTTGATCAATTCCGGCCGTTTTTTCTGTATTTCTTGCTCGAGTCTCATAACCTGTTGGCAGTAGAGATTGGAATCGATAGTTTTGCCTGGCGGTAAAAGCTCATAATGAACTATACCCTTCCAATCCCACCAGACACAAAGCATTACCTTATTGCGAGTTAATCCGGGTTTTGCTACGGGCTGTGGAGCTTGACCAACCTTTGACCATGATCTTTTTCGCACGTTCTTGTCATAGGTAATCCACTTTTCATCACCAGTGATCAATCTTTTTAGGAACGGCTCTATTTCATTACGCTTTAGTAGAGAATCGCAAATGTGTATTCGATTTATTAGGTTTCTTTCAGTCAGTTCGTGCGGTACCCAAACATCGAGCTTTTTTGTATACCCAGACTTTTTCAAATGGGCTAAAACCGTTTTATGGTCAACATTTAGCTCTTCAGCAAGGTTGTAACTACTAATATGTCGATCTTGCTCCACTTTTTCAAAAATGGCATCAACTTTATCCGTGACAGGGCGGCCAGAACGAGCTTCATCTTTGACATCAAAGTTCCTGGACTGAAAACGATTGAACCAATTTTGTGCTACTTACTGACACTGCGTTAAGTCCATAAACGTCACAAATTTTTTTCGCGGCTTGTGTCGCATTTTTCCCTTTCATGAAATAAAACTTCAGAATGTATCGAATTTCTTCTTTAAATTCACTCATCATGGCAGGCAGAAAAACAAAAGAAAAATGGCGGGAATCGGGTTTTATTTTTTTAATTTTATTTTTTTTAAATGTAATCCTTCTGATGGTATCAAAAACACCCAGATACATACTGTGCAGCCAAAGAGATTTTAATACAACTTTACACCAATGAAATACGAAAGAACTTCATCCCCAACCTATTATATATTTATTTATTTTTTAAAACGATGCAATGTTTTGAAAGTGGTTACATAATTATGATAAAATCACTATCCTAATCGTGTACATTTTAATGCAATTATAAATATATAAAACGATATGGACACCAGGACTATATATTTTTCATTGACTGTAGTTTGTTTATTTGTCTCTGAAATAACAGTATAACTTTTTTGAAATGGTGTCGTGATTACATATTTTTGAAAACAGCACAAGCCACATTTTTTGAAATATCTAATATTTACATAATTTCGAAAATGTGTGAACGTTTACATTTCAATGCACGCGACTGTATCCCACAATCTCGCGATTGACACAAAGAGCCTTCGCGAGCACGCGCGAGCTCGCGCGATATTGTACGAGAGATCGTGAATCGTGTTTCCGTTGCAGAGTTAATAAAGAGTCTATGTAGGCAGTAATACGGTTCAGTGGTTACATCAGCAAATATTTCAAATCTCGTCTCGCCCGTCCTCGTCAATCCCGACCATTTCCACCGAAGATGCGTCTCGCTTCGTCGCGTCTCGCCTCGCCGGTGGAAATACACCCTTAGACTTGAACCACCTGACGAAACATTTAGGTGTCGGCTGAAAGACCTTTTATTAGAAAATTCTTTATACTCTGTAAATGAAATTATGGACCTAAAAATGTAATGCTATTGAGCACTTTATATTATTTTAATTTGTATCGTATTGGCATACTTTTGTATATTTGTTATCAACTTATGATGACCGTCGATGGAGAATGATATTTGATATGTAATTTAATGACAATAATATTATTATTAATGGATTGTTAATTTTCTAATTATTGTGTATTTTTCTTATAATTTTCATTTTTTGTCTGACGTTCTCAATAAAATTTTAATGCATTGACATATACGTTTGAGAAATAAATGCATTTGACTACGATCGACATCCTACATAAATACTTATTACTTGGTTGACATTAAATTTTTGTAGCAGTAGAGCTCCCTGTGATAGAGTTCGTCCAGAGAAGTACTGCCACCTTACCTATTTAACATTGGTGAACTTACAGGCACATGGGACTTGTCAACTTATGTCTCAGGGTGACGGGTGCAGTAGCAATACCCCTCCAAGCTTTGCATTTTAAAGGCCTAAGTTTACGGCGTGTCGCTTACCACCAGACCCACGATTTGTTGTAGGTTTCCTCATGTTCTCATTCACCATTAAAGCAGGTGATTTATTAAAAGTTATCTTACTTACAATGTAAATAAATGCCTTTTTCTCTTGAGGGCATGTGAAGTCCAGATTCATACTTCTACCTTATAAGAGCGTACACTGGTCCTTCTCTATAATATTGATGTTTGATTGATGATTTTTAAATCATATTTCTAAATTACACGTGACAATTTGCTAAGTTGATTACTCAAACTGATTCAAGTTGGTCACGACTTTTGTGTTTTACGCTGCAAGAGGCGTTTGTCTGTAGTTTGTTTCTTCATATTTTTCATCGCAGTATATGTGTACATATATGTATGCTATGGCGTAAACGACTGGTGACCGCAACTCAAAGTCTAGGCGCTTATTTTGTGTGTGGTGGGCGCAGGGTCGTCATTGTACCACTCAAGCTCACCAAGAATGTCGCATTTTCCTGGAATTTGTTGGAGATTTCGGAGAGCGACCTCGACATTTTAATGTATTTCGTAGTAGGATGCGCGCTGCCGTTTCCTTGCCCTGTGGGGAAGAACGCTGTCCGTGGTGTCTGGCAGCGCTCTTGTGGCATCGTTTTAAGTTGTATACATTAGTATTTTTGTAGCAGTAGAGCTCCTTGTGAAAGAGTTCGTCCAGGGAGGTACTGTCACCTTATCTATTTCTTCCGCCAAGCAGTAATGTGAGGGTGCTGGTGAAAATACAGGCACATGAGACATGTCACGTATGTCGCTTAACACCAGGTGCACGACTTCTTTGTTCCGCATTAACTTGCCGACTAGAAAGCTCGGATACCCTCCTTATGTCGATGATATACCGCCCATTCAAACGAAACACTTTGCTTCCTCTTTTCTAAGGCCTACGGTAAAGAAATGGAATACACGCCCGGTATCTGTACTTTCCAAAAAGTACAAATCAGGGCTGTAGTAAATGGGTACTGTTTAGACAAACGCGTGCCTACCATCGCGATCGTCGGTCACATCATCGCTCAATACTAGACGAGATTGTGGAAAAGCGTGTCTATTATATAAAAAAAAGTCAGAAGAAATATGATAATTATGTTTGGTTTTTATATGTCCCTTCAACGTCTGGGGAATTTTCTACCCATTTCGACTAAAATTAGTCTGGCACATTCGCTCCTTCTGCCTATTCTAGATTATCGGATGTTTGTTATCCAGACTTGTCTGGGGGTCTACTCAATAAGCTGGAGCGGTTGCAGAACCTATGCATTAAATTCATTTTTGGGTTGCGTAAATTTGACCATGTTTCAGACTTTCGATCCAAACTTGGAGGGTGACCCATTCGTCGTCGTAGGGACTTTCGCATTTTATCCCTTCTATACTCTGTTCTCTTTAACCCCACCTGTCCTCCCTACCTCAAAGATTGTTTCGTGTATCATAGCACTACACTCAGTCGGACCTTACGGTCTTCTCTTACTCTTTCTTTAATCTGTCCTATCCACTCTTCTTACTTTTATTCTAACTCCTTCAAGGTTAGAAGCATCAAACTGTGCAATTCCCTGCCTGAATTGATCAGACGCGCTAAGAATGTTGATTCTTTCAAAACTTTAGTCAAAGCTCATTATCTTGTATGTAGGTAATTATACGTAGGTATATATTATTTATTTATTATTATTATTTTATTAGTATTATTTATTTAGTATTTTTATTATTACCATTTCTCTTCTTCTTTTGTATATGTGCAATGTCTGTATTCTCTTGCGCCGTCAAATAATTTTATCTTACTGTTTTTCATGTCCTGTTGTACCTGTAATTTTTGCATTTTTTGTATTATTATTGTGTATTTGTCCGTGTGCAATAAAGAATATTTGTATTTGTATTTATATTAATACAAAAATCGAATACACAAAAATTCCTTCGGTCCGGCCGTAGTAATTTCACATAAAAATAATTGAATATCAACTCAATAAAAATTTAAATACAATGAATTGCGACATCTCTAGCCGGGCCTGGTAGCTGTAAAGGTATCTAACTGCGTGACGAAATATCATAGATTTCTCATAGATGGCGCTACGTCTAAAAAGTTGTTGAAAAACCAAATACAAAGATACGACCCAAGGACAGAAAAATTCATGAGGTCCGCTGGTTCGTTCTGTGGCTTAGTTGGTATAGCGTCTGACACGGTAGGCTAGAAGACGTCGGTTGGAATCCGGCCGGATCAAAGGAATTGTTCCGAGTGTGCGATCTTTGTATTAATAATTATAACGAACAAGTGGAGTAATTTCACATAAAAATAATTGAATATCAATTCAATAAAAATTTAGAAATATACCTCCTCCTGCCTGCCTAACTGCCTCTGTGGCCGAACGGTTACCATACCGGCCTGCCACGCAGAGGTCCCAGGTTCGATTCCCGGGCCGGGAGAAATATTTGTATGGCCTACATTTATTTCTCTCGTGAGTTTGGGTGTAATTTGTGGTTGTCCATGATGTATGTCCATGCCACCCGCGACACAGGGTTTCCCTAGTGCGGAGCTATGTTGAGTGTGAGCGTTATTATTATTATTATTATTATACCTAACACTTGGATAGAATGAAAATTTTATTGAATCTCATGATGTTTTTACTATCATGATATTCGTATGTTTTTTGTGAAAATACGCCACTAGTTTGTTGTTATTATAACAATAATCGAACAAACACTAGGACTCGAACCAGCGACTTTATCGCCTGACCGGGGCTGTCGCTCTCCATACTTTATCGGAACGGGTTAGCAGACCGCATGAAGAGCTTTTTTTATAATATCAAGTGACGGGACGAACAAATGTTAAGCTCATGCCTGTCCATAACAGTTGCATGTCTGTCCATAACAGTTGCATGCCTGTCCATAACAGTTGCAGCGCCCGTCAGCCTGAGACATAAATTGACAAGTCCCATGTGCCTATAATTTCACCAGCACCCCTTACTCTTCAAAACCGGAACGCAGTAATGCTGACATTACTGCTTAACGGCAGAAATAGGTAAGGTGGCAGTACTTCCCTGGACGAACTCCTTCACAAGGAGCTCTTCTGCTACCAAATTTCAGGTAGAAGAGAGCCGGGCTCTGGGGTATTGAACCCGTGGGCTGGTAACGTTTCGTTTTTGTTAGCTAAACTTATTGTTTGACGAAAGTAGTTAGCAAACACGTAGCTCAGTGTTAGCACTACTCAAGCCTGCGAGGTCATCGGAGGGGTGGCGTTTATCAATAAGCGGATTTTTTACAGCTCTTGAATGGTGCGTAATCAATCATAATAAAGCAATCGTTGATGTGTACTCGAGTAAATTTATAAACATAGCTATGCCGCCGTTTTGAGAAATGTCTTGCTTTTAAAACATATATCGAAATTAGTGATGCAATATGTCTGCATCTAGTTCCGCAACTGCGGAACAAACAAACACGTTTTTTCACATTTGTTTCCTTTCGGCTTCCGCAATTTTTATATGGGAAACTACAATGTTCGCGACGGATCGTCAGTTTTGTGTTAAGTGGAATAATGAAACCAAGAAGAAACTCTGGAACTATTTCGTTGAGGTGATCTGTTTCTGTTTCTAATATGACAATTCTGTAGTATCAGTATATGTGTATACAGAAGTTCAGTAAATGTCCTACTTTTTAATTATCTTACTGCTAACTCAACTTATTTTAAAAAAGTTACGTTATTTTAAAAGTGGGTAGTAAGAAAAAAACGCGTTTTTTTTTAAACAAATGGCTAGACAGTTCTGTTATGGCTGCCACAGTCCTGGTCAACCCATTTGTTGCTTTAATTCTAAATCTAACACATACAACACATTATCTAGGACGTCTACGTACATTTCGCTAATATTGCCACGCAATAATATTTCAAACTTAAGATTTCAAATATGAAAAACATAGTAGTCTGCACAAATAACTAGCCATGGGCAAGGTACTAGAACACACTAAAGGCTATATTTGCAATATAAAATCTTTTATATTGCAAATTGATGTCGCGTGTGAACAAAGTAAGGTTTTATTTGTGATAGCAAATGTAGTTCGCTTGGTTTTTAACAATAGTGGTTCAAAACAAAATGTGTAGTTCACTTCGTTACTTATTACAAAGTATTCGAAATATTATTTTTTTTATACAGATTTGCATAGATTAATATAAATTACAATACGATGCATCGACTTGCGAGTCCATTACGCCTCAGTTTTTTTTTTCAAATCACCTTCCAGACGAATTTGCTTTGACAACCTTTGGTGTAATAATGCTACATCTGCAAAGTGTCAATTTTTCAGGAGAGTTTTAAAGGTTCTAGGAATTGAATTAGTCGATAACTTTTCTATGTTTAAATATGAGTGTTATAAATGAATTTATTTCAAGCTGTTCATATTATTTTTATAACTTTAATGTGATAAAGCACTTTTGACGTATGATGATATACATCGATATGAATTTAAAAAAGTATTTTCCAAAAATGTGTTAACCCTTGACAGATAAAAGTAATAATTTTGTTGATGTATCGAGTTTTGCATAAACCGTTTTTATTTTATCACTAATCGTAAGTTTGATAACTTGAAAAAAAAATAAACTTATCGTAATACTTACTCCTTTACACATCTTTTAATTATTACCAAAACTTCATTATTTAAAAGAGTAATGACAAAAGATGCCAAAAATCCAAGAAAGCAGGTTGTCTAGAATAGTGGCTTATCTCAAAAGAATCTATTTCATCAGTTAAAAAAACTGAGACATCTCTGCCGCGCAATTTTGACCTATCGTAGACTGTCATAAGGTAGTCATGATTATTTTAACCAATGAAAAGTTCGGTGTCCCATTCCCAATAAAAATTACCATTTTTTAAACAAATTTTAGTAGTAAGTAAAAAGGAATTAATTTACGTTGGGCCACTATTTCCGAAAAACAGCGATACGGCATTATTATACTAATTTGTTTTGAGATCGGCTGCTAATTACGAAAGCTATTGAGATATCTACACGTTTATACTGAATCACATTTATGGAAAAAAATTGTGTAGAGCCGCAACGGAAAACTGTCAAGCTACAATCTTCAAAATTGTAGCGTCAAGTTGTTTTATATGTCGAAGTGGTATCGATGTCAATTGGGTTCTGATACATGCCCAGGCTAACTGGTGTAATTAGACTAAAATTAATATTAAATTTAAAAAAAAACTTTATAAATATATCTGTGGGTATATGAACTACTTTTTTAAACATTTTTTTTATAAAAACACTTATGTAACACTTTATCTACAGCTAAGAATATGTTCATCTCACTACAGGGCACGGGTCTCCTCTATGGAGAGTATTATATAGAGGAACTACGTTATATATTACTTTTGAACACGCTAATGTTGGATTATTTTGAAGAATGGATAATAAACGTTTAATTATTCGATTAAATATATCTAAATATACACAGAGTGTTTCAAAATAAGGAAATTACAATCTCACTCATTATGACAGTAATTGTGCTTTGAGGTTTGGAAATAAATTAGTAGCTTTTGTTGAAATAAATGTGCTGTAGTGCATTTACATATTAAAGCAATATTATCTTGTATCTTTCGATCACGTTTACAAATGTATAATTAAGTGGTTTTTTGGAAATACAAATAATTATTGTTTTATTCCTATCTTTTAAAACACCTTGTGGAAACAATCTACTTAATAAATTCACAACTCTACCGACATAGTAATGAGATAGTTTTATATGTATAAACTGACTCAAAATGCATGAAAAAATTATCGAATATTTTTTTCATTATTTTACACTAAAAGTTAAGAGAAAGATTGTGAATTGCTAATACTAGCAGTAACTTTTTCATGAATTTTAAATCTGTTTGTTCTATATTATCATAAGTATATGAGCGAAGAAAATCTTAAATTCAATGGTTACGTCAAACCGTTTATTTATTTATATTAAAACTACATAAAGATCCACATATTATTATGCACACGACTACATGTTGACGAGTTCGAACTTTCTACATTGTATCTGATCCCAAAGAACTTCATGTTTGTATATAATGTAAACACGACTTATATACATTGTAATTCTAGAATCGTTATAACATTTCTGACTTCATTGCCCGGGAAATCAGAAATGTTTTCGTTATTATCAAATTTGTTTACATTAATATAACTTTTTATAAAATTTTATGTTTTTATAAAAAAAATCAAAGCTTATGTACACGGGGTTTGCATTCACTTTTCAAACGACATCCTTTATATATTTTTAGATTGAAAGTATATACGCTATGTAAATGCGCAAATATTATAGTCCGACCAGCAAAATAAGTTTATATTTACAATTTTATTACTATGTTTAATTTACAGCTACATCTGTATAGATTCGTTGTATTATTACTTACTAAGGAATGTATTTTAATTTTGATAGAGAATACAATGCAATTTTATATTAAAATGTAGTTGAAGCTTAGGAAAGGCAAAATATCTTGAATATCAAAGTTAATGGTCAAATTTAATTACTTATTTAATGGTATCTGTGGATTGTCCTTAACTTGAAGGGTTGTTGAAAGGGTTTATAATGATAATCGATAATACTTAAACATATAACATCGAATGTTCTGGATTGTGGTTACCAATATACAGTGACCTTATTATTATTTGCCTCATAACTTACCAAAGTTGTATGTTATATTGGTTTTCAATATCTATAGACACAAAGATCTACTTCGTAATATAACTAATATAATTTCAAAATGTTTCTTAACTAATGATAGAAATTTACAAGTACAAGTACAAGTTAAAGATACGTTTTCCAAATTAATTAATGTTTTATATTTTCAATAAAAATCCCGCACATTTTAATATAACGAAAAAAAAAATTATATTCTTTTAATCAAAGACTTCAATAAAAATGACTATTAATCATCTATCAACTTTCAATTCCATTGAAGACTTTGTGAATATACATTAACTAAATTGTACAACAAAAAAATTCAATGTAAAGCTTAGACTAGCCATTCAACGCTGGGTGGCTTCGTGAAGGGAGTGGTGATGTTGTCGTGGTCCGGTCACAGGTTGCACAAAGTGGTGTCCGTTGGAGGTATCGTCGTGATTATCTCCGGGTTCTTAATCGTTTTTATTCGCTGTAGGCAGAATTTTTTTATTAAAAACTACTCTAACTAAACTATTCTAAGTACACACACGCAGGTCTAAATAGTTTACTGCTAAGCTTGAAACACAACGGGCGCGTGTCGGGTCGGGAGCACGGCGGGTGTAATACGGACAACACTCCACGAGCGGGCGCAGGACCCGTCCTACATTAAACAATATCAAGACACTGAAGAAGGTATATAGATAGCGTTACAGTCTGTTCCCTAGCCGAATCAAAATCCGATGACGTTTTGAGATTATGTTGATTTGACCCTCTAAACCTTGGTTCTTCACTAGGAAATCGATTCCGAAAAATATTACCTCCACAATTATTCACCTTCGCTTATTTTAGGCCTAGATCCGTGTGCGAGATCACTCCCTGTGCGAGTGTGGTCTGGCAGAAGGTTCCCTCGAGTACTTGTTTTGTGACTGTAGACGTATCGTCACTCCTCTGTATGATATCCTCTCTCCTAAAGTTCTCCGTCCCGTTAACATCAACTTCCTCCAAACGTTAGTCCATTCTCTCTTTATATTAAAAAAAAACCAATTTGTTTCTGTAAAGGTTCTGTGTCGTTGTAGATTTGTAGATTCGCCTCTCAGTGAATTCTGTCGAAATTCACCGGTCAATTTTTGAGAAAAAGCGCGTCCTCATCTTGACATTGGTGAAATCATCTTTATCGATGATTTCTTCGAAGGGGTCACAACATTTAAAAGAAGAAGAAAAAAAAGAAGTATACAGTAGAAGTCGTAAATTTCGTCGTCATTTTTATTGTCGTTATTTATGGTTAGATTCTGTAGCAAATAATTCTAAAGTTGTGTAAAATAGAATGGCGTTATTTATTCAAAGTGTAAAGTGTAAATCGTTCAGACTAAACAGTGCAATGCAAAAACTAACTTCATCAAGTCAATCTATCAAGTTTTTTGATACAATAAATTACGAGTACAACATGATTATTTAAGATTGTTACAACCGTTTGACCAACGGTTTGCACCGTGGGTGTTGGGTGAGGTGGCCCGGGCTTGATACCTGGTAGGAGCAATTTGGGAAGCGAACATTTCTATTTTTTTTATTTTTTTTCATATTCTATTTAGTTCAGTTGATATAAAAAAATCATTGGTAACATGTACTAATCAGCGTATATCCTCGATTTTACTATATATTTTTTCCAAAACTTTATTCAACACCTTCACTGTTATGCAGAATCAACCAAAGCCATTTGAGGTTATATAGACTCTTAAATAGTTGTTTGTTCCACTAACATTTTTGTGAGTGTGAAGTAATTTTTTCGTCGAACATCAGCAAACAAATATTTCCATTTAGTAACAAGTTGTTTTATCAAAAACAAAAGCAGGGCTCTACCCGATCGAGGTTACGCAGTAGGTGCTCACTTCCACGATTTACACTACAATCCTTGTACAACCCCACCATTCGGTTCCGCACGACTGCACACGGCGCGCGGCGGGAAACGTTATTTCCACCTCTTTGAGCGCGTGCTTAGATTCCTTTTTCCGTGTACTGAGCGCCTGGTTTCATTAGTCAAGTATCTGTTACGTAGTAACTATTAAGTAACCTGTGACAAAAGTTAAAAGTAGTAAGTATACTCACAGTGTTGAAGTTTCCAGGTGTAATCAGGAACTTATATATGATATACACCGGTATACAAGATACTGTAGTGCCTGTAAGCACCCATCCAACTGTGATCGACCAGTCCGGGTACGTGTAGTCCCCACCCAGCATCTCTTGATGAGCAAGGACCGAAAATACGAACAGCACCAGCAGGAAGACCGGGCTGAAGACAAATATTTAAGGTTTTAATACAAGATTTCTATGCGATATGTTAATGCAATAATGGCGAAAAAGTTGTTGACGACAGACGGTGCGACTTGACATATATAAAACCACTGTGAAACGGACGTCTTTTTCACTCTTGTTGCATGGACGTAAAGTTTTGTACGACCGACATAATCCGAAGCTGCGTGGATAGGTGTAGTGACTTCCTTATACCGGTTTAAGGTTTTTGTGGTTTTATTATAGTATAATGAGACAAGTGGTGTAGTAGCGCGGCTTGTAAGTGTGACATCGAGTATATAACCAGAAATAGATACGAAATGTCATTTAATTTGGTTGAAAACTATTCTACCAAATTATTAAAAAAAAAAAAGTGTAGCGCTAACGTGTAACACTATCTTGTCTTATTATATCATGGTTTCATGCTCCGTGGTCATATCCGAAAACTACAGTAATAAACCTGTATTATTACTGATGATATCGATGATTCTTCATTGTAACCGATTATAAAGCGCTATCTGCAAGAAAATGACTTTGTTTCAAAGGATTACTTTCCATTACTATGTTTAACCACCATCGTCATCATCGTTAATCCATTATACGTCTATCTACAGAGCACTGGTCGCAGCTACGGAGAAGGCCTAGTCATTGGGTAGGTTAAGGACTTCTCACGTGTTCAAAGGTTGTGAAAAAATATATTCAACATTCATGTTTTATTAAATAGTAAAAAAATAAAAATATAGTCTCAGTACAGAGTACTAAAAAACCCGACCTCAAAAGTACGTGGAATTACGTCTATTTGCTAAGTTTTATTGAAATATCCCCTAGTTCGCCACTATACGGGACTTGACACTGGAGATAATAAAAATCGGTTCTCACTACTCAAAGTATTTTGAGAGAAAAACGCTTTGAATTGGAGAAATAGCAAAATCAACCATTAAAGTAATTGCTTCAAAATGGAATGGGACCACTATGGAAGTACCCCCTTTACAACAAAAAAAGAATCATGAAAATCGGTTAGCAAAATCAACCATTAAAGTAATTGCTTCAAAATGGAATGGGACCACTATGGAAGTACCCCCTTTACAACAAAAAAAGAATCATGAAAATCGGTTCACAAATACTGAAGTTATCGCGTAACATACATACAAAAAAAAGAAAAAGAAAAAAAAGAACATACAGTCGAATTGAGAACCTCCTCCTTCTTTGAAGTCGGTTAAAAA
Source organism: Hyposmocoma kahamanoa (assembly GCF_003589595.1). NCBI lineage: Eukaryota > Metazoa > Arthropoda > Insecta > Lepidoptera > Cosmopterigidae > Hyposmocoma > Hyposmocoma kahamanoa. The sequence goes on from NW_020654466.1 coordinate 896,758, forward strand.
AACATTGAAAATTAAAAATTTAATTGACTAAACTCTACTGAAGGTTAGTAACAAAATTACTTATGATCTACGTGTTAGCAACGGCATGCAAGTGACAAGTGCGGTTTATGTACGGACAGTCGAACCTGTCCGCTATCATGCATAGGATGATGTTGGAGCTGGCCCGTACCCTGCTCACCAGTGCCGATGCACGTTTGTGCATGATCGTGTAGAAGCAGTCGACTTGCGTCGCTGCGAACATGCTCGAGGCGCTACAGTACCGGGGCGGCCCCATCAACACACACATACATACATATTTTCCTTTATCACTAACGAGAATTATTGCTACTAAACATTCACAAACGTATGTAATTTTCAAATTACAGTCATAGGCGCCATTGGGATCTCCTATCAATTGCAAAGCAGCCTTCTCACTAGAATTTCAGTTTGCCCCGCTAAAAACTTTGTTTCCCAGAACCATTACCCACATGTGTACCAACAGAAACCGAAAACCCTTATGTTCGCTTATTAATCCTATGTTCACAATATTCTGATCCCGAAATCTATAGTCATCGCCAAAATTCCATTTCACAATGACTCATAAAACTTACCTAATATAAGACCAGCACGCTCGCCAGAACCATCCAGGGGAATGTCCGAGCATAGTTTTCACATCTTCAGAGAACCGGTCAACTCCGTACACCCAACATACGCCTGCCGCTTCCGCAAAAACCACAAACAGAATTGCCAGTCCTGGACCATAGACGTTCAGGAGATCTACTAGATATACTCCGCCCTGGGGAAGAAAAGATTTTAATTCAGCAAACGTCATGAACCGCCCAAAACCTGACTCGTGACCTTGAAAATCTTTGAGATACTTCTAGTTTGTATCTAAGGATGTCTTCTTTTACCGTTAAATTAAGTGATAACTGCTTAGATAGGTACATATATCTCGAACTGTGGAAGGCTAAGATCATGAACCGCCATTTGCTAGACTCCTGACAAACCTCTTTCTCCTTCTTCACTCACATCAATTTCTTTGTCGACGTCCGTCCGTTTATTATTGATCCTATTAAGTTGACTTTTTTTAACGACTCCCCAATCTGATCAAGACATTGTTACGACCGTAAATGCGTCGATGTCTACTTGTAATCACATTCACTGTATAAATTTGTGCCTTCAATCTACAAACATCCTGTTCTACCCTGGTCACCACATCACCTTTCACACAACAACGCTCTCTTATTACACTGTTCGGAACTCTGTCGCCCTAAAACTCTTGCTTATTTATACAGCATTCATTAGCACTTTCATGCTTTTTTACCATACCGAACACTTATAGACGTGCATCAAGGTTAGGACCAGCACGCCCTGTTTAAGAGTTAAACATCTCCTTTCTCGACACGTTCTCGATTATTTCTAGCCAAGTACAATCTTTTACTATCTTTGATGAGTATATTAGTGTTGTAACTTTTATAATACCAATTGAAGGGACGAATAAGTCGTGTGGCTGGTGGTTAAGTGACACAACCTCCCATAATACCTGCCGTGCCACTCAGAGCTTAGATTGCAACGATCTGAGGAGCACTGCCACTGTCCCCGTCATCGTTAGAGGTAAATTTGAAGCGCCATGTACCCGTAGTTACCCCAGCACCCCTTACCCTTCAAAACCCGAACGCAGTAATGCTCACATTACAACTTATCGGCAGAAATGGGTATGGTCAAAATCAAATAACCATTTATTCCATAGGTAAAATTTTCACACTTGAAAACGTCATTTTTAAGCCACTACTCGTTCACTACGCTGACCTCCCTGAGAAGAACGAGCAAGAAACTGTAGGGATTGCTCTTTTCAGATAAACTTAAATGCCATAGAATACATTTTGAATCATATTTGTGTGGAATATAAAGTCACGTTGTCTTTCCATACATCTTTATCTAACACGTAGTCTACAATTTTGTAATATGACTTTTCAATTAAAACACTTTTAATGTAAATTTTAAACTTAGGAAATGGTAGTCTTAATCTAAGCTCCGGAATCTTATTATAAAAACGTATACAGTTCCCCATAAAAGAACCGTTTACCTTAGTTAAACGAAATCGTGGTACCATGAGTTTGGACTTAGTTCTAAGGTTAAAATTATGGATATCTTCTTTCTTAACAAAATTATGTATATTTAGTAAAATACTACTATTGTGTTATATTATGCCGCGCCTAGGGTAACCGACGGCAATCTTGGTGCAAGGTCCCTTGGCCGCTGTGTCTTTGTAGAGCACGACTAAGCAAATAAAAAGAATAGTTTAGACGTAGCTTATCTACAGAGAACAATACAATTAATGATACAATTCTAAAAGCACCTACACCACACGAGCAAATACACCAGTAGATAGTTTCACCGGCATCCTTTAAAACATCGTGTTGGCAGTACTTTTCCGGACGAACTCTTTCACACGGAACTCCACGGCTACCAAATGTTGTACTCACAACTTAGTGCTTAAAAAATCCTTTATTTATCAATGGGGTTCGGGTGCTAATGAAGAGAGAAGGAAATGTAGTTACAGTTTACTAAAACCGACAAAGTAAAGAAAACGCGACAAAAACAAGTACGTTTAAATTTAGATTTTTATTACAAAACTAAACTGCTGAAAGAACCACAAAAATATATACAATAAGATTCGTAGAGATTGCTGCGATTCGCTACAGTCCCAAAGGATTTTTTTTTATAATATCAAGTGACGGGACGAACAAGTCGTCCGCCTGATGGCAAGCTACACACCTGTCCATTACAGTTACAGTGCCACTCAGAGCTTTAAATCGCAAAGATTTGAGGTGCACTGCCACTGCGCCCGTCACCCCGAGACATAAGTTGGCAAGTCCCATGTGCCTGTAATTTTACCAGCACCTTTACCCTTCAAAACAGGAACACGGTATTGCGGACATTACTGCTTGGCGGCAGAAACAGGTAAGGTGGCAGTACTACCTTGGACGAACTAAAAAAATGATAAATTTGGTTAGCACTGCTGTAACTAATATAGTAAACAAATCCCTCCTAACTAGATAAAAACAAAAAGGCACTCATAAGAAACCAAATACGAGTACTTAGGAGGGCGTCCGAAATCAATGGCAAGAGAATGAATCTCGTATCACTGGCGAACGGTCGGTCATCCCCCTAAGTGCTGTATGAATAATGCAGTGTGTTCTCGCCTTAGATAAGAGTAATTTATCGACGAACGTTAACTCGTAGGTTTTATTTGTTAAAAGAGACCCAGGGTGTGTGATGGCTTTGCGTGCGGTGCATTGTTTTGTTTGTTAGTTCTTATTGATCAGAATTTTGTGTACCTACTTCGGTTTTGGCTGTAGGAAAATTTGAGGGTCTTATTTTGGCGTCATTCCGTTTATTAATTGTGTAAGGAAATAAATTTTATTATAATTAATAATAATAATACAAATCTTTTTTGAATAATAAATACAAATATCGAACTATCGACTCGTTTCGAACCAACGTTTGCTGGAGCAAACCGTGCCAGACGCTCTGCCTATTAAACCACGGAACGAGCTAGCGGATCCTACCGATTTTTTATGTGCTTGTTGCAGAGCTTTGTTTTTGGTTTTTTTGCCGTAACGCCACCTTTGAGAAATCCAAGAAAGCCTATATAATAATAAGCCTTTAGTTTTTGTTAAAAATTCCAGAAAGCCATCCGATTAGTAGTAGAGCAACATTAGTTCCTCCGACTCCGCTACAATACTACAATAAGTAATTTGCCGTGAAAATGACGTTCACTACTGGGCATGGGCCTCTCTCAATGTATGCCATTTCACCCGGTCCTCAGTGTGTCGCATTCATCTGGAAGCGTCGGGAAGTGAGCGTGCCTTACAGCTCCGCCACCAATGAGGAGATTTGGTAGTCGAATTAGAGTCTGCGGCTCAGCGGTGGCAACCGTTAGTAGTGCGGAGCGCGACGGGAAGTGAGCGTGCCTACAGCTCCGGTACCTATCTGGGAAATAGGGAGGGTACTGTACGTGCACCCGGGGCGGCTCACCTAAGGCACTAGCCTTGCAGAGAACCGGATAAAGTACGTGTAAACGTGCTTATCCGGGATTAGGAACTGACTTAGATAGTCTCTGTGCGAGTTCGCACACATCATAGTGCCCTTCCCGCAAAACCAAGAGGTTGATATGGAGGGGCACTATATTTATGTAGACAGATATAGAGCTGACCAGAGGGGGTCCTACATTACGTTTGTCGAGCCGTGGTCTCCACTTACCGACTCATTTCTCCTATCGTTACCGGTTCTTCGACAGATATGGTCAGCTCACTTCAGCTGGCTTATTCTACCAGCTACCTGGACGACCTTGATTCTCTGTTGGATAATTTCATTTCGAATCTTATCCTTCAGAGGAACTCCGATTCTGGGGTGTATTCTCGTCCTCTGTTCGATTCCGTCCGAAACAAGTACTGTCAATTAAGTAACAATTGACCCAATTAAAAGTCGGTATCAAGCATGAATCTTCATTCGCATCGTTCGTCTTTTTAACCGACTTCAAAAAAAGGACGAGGTTCTCAATTCGACTGTATGTTTTTTTTGTATGTATGTTACGCGATAACTCCGGTATTTGTGAGCCGATTTTCATGATTCCTTTTTTTTGTTGGAAAGAGGGTACCTGCATAGTGGTCCCATTTCATTTTGAAGAAAAACATCCACCTCGAAGGGTGGCTGTTCAAGCATGAAGATTCATTTTCATAAATAGCGCCTAACTTTAATTTAGGAGCAATTACTTTAATGGTTGATTTTGCTATTTCTCCAATTCAAGGCGTTTTTCTCTCAATATACTTTGAGTAGTGAGAACCGATTTTTATTATCTCCAGTCTCAAGTCCTGTATAATGGCGAACTAGGGGATATTTCAATAAAACTTAGCAAATAGACGTAATTCCACGTACTTTTGAGGTCGGTTTTTTTACTAGTCTGTACCGACATTATAATTAGGTCGAGTATTACTTAATTGACGGTACTTGTTTCGGACAGATGACGTAGAACGAGAGTTGGTTCCATACCTCGTTGAATACCGAATTTGTACAATCCCATTGATGGTCTTCCAAGTTTTGATAAATGTGGCGATTTCTTTACGTGAATTATTGTTTGTAATTTCCGGAGCATATATTAAGATTACCATTTTTTAAGTTTAAAACTTACATTAAAAGTATTTTAATTGAAAAGACATATTAGAGAATTGTAGATTACGTGTTAGATAAAGATGTACGGAAAGACGACATGAGTCTACATTCCACACAAATATGATTCAAAATGTGATCTATAGCATTTAAGTTTATTTGAAAAGAGCAATCCCTAGAGTTTCTTGCTCGTTTTTCTCAGGGAAGTCAGCATAGTGAACGAGCAGTACCTTAAAAAATTACGTTTTCAAGTGTAAAAATTTAACTTATGGAATAAATGATTGTTTGACTTTGACTTGATTTTGTTAACACACATATCTCCCCTACCTACTGAATAAACAAATCCATACAGATCGTGAGTTAAGCCGGTTGTCTAGCATCAGCACAATTGCGTATTGCTTTATGATAACTTTTGCCTTTTTCTGATACAGTTATAACGGTTTGGTACACTTTCCTATTACTTATATTTCTAAAAGAGTATATCATGTGGGTGGTAACCATCAATTATATTACTTACGAGCAAGTGTGATGAAAAGTCTTAACAGACAGTGCTTGAGACGTACTTAAAACCTGTGTGTTAAAATGGACTTTTGAGTTACGGAGGTGTATTCTGTAATACTTACGAACGTGGTTGTAGGTAGAGCACAGATGTAGATGAATAGGAGCAAAAATGCTACGAATATTTCGCGATGTCTGCCCAGCGCGCGGGGATATTCGTCGCATAATGCCGTAGTCACTGCTTCTAGACCTATAGATTTGACACGTAAATATTTAACCAAGCTGAAGGAAATAAAGCAGTCGGTAGAGCACTATGGGTATTTATTGTCAAAAACGAGGTAGAGAGACATTCACAGAAACGACGATGTGAATGAAACATGAAAACTTTTATTTATCTCGACCATATCCAGATGCAAGCATAAGCGACGGACTCTAAGAACACTAATTGGGGTGTTAGTAATCGTGCTTTAGACGGTAATTATCGGAAGTCGTCTGGTTATTACCATATAGTCAGCGTTTTGTAGAAAGGGCGTAAGCGCCATTTCGAATAATCTTTCAGCGGAGCACGTTTAGGTTTCAATTAACTTTAAGTTTTAAAATGTATTTTAATTTTTTATTGAATTGATATTCAGTTATTTTTTGTGAAATTACTCCACTAGTTTGTTATATTTATTAATACAAAGATCGAACACTCAGAAAAAATTCCTTCGATCTGGCCGGATTTGAACCGACATCTTCTAACTTACCGTGCCAGGCGCTATACCAACTAAGCCACGGAACGAACCTCTCGAACGGACCTCACGAATTTTTCTATGTGCATGCGTCGTATATTTGTATTTGGTTTTTTCAATGACTTTTTAGTCGTAGCGTCATCTATGAGAAATCTATGAAAGATTTATTACCCAGTTAGATATCTTTATAGTTACCAGATGTCGCTATTCGCTGTATTTTAAATTTTTATTGAATTGATATTCAAT
>NW_020654466.1:918383-945190 GCF_003589595.1 Hyposmocoma kahamanoa
TCAAACGATGACGGGCAACAGTGTAGCTAAACTGTACGGAGCAATCTATATTCTAAACAATGTAAAAAACTTGCTGTTATGTTTTATATCATAAATACTTAAGAATGGATACAACCTCAAATGGCTTTGGTTTGACTTACAAAACCATTGACTTACAATTATATGGACGTCGGGTCCGCGCTAAAAAGTGTCCGAACTTATAGGGCGTTCAAATCGTATACAGAGCGTCATTCAGGCTTTAGTCTTCGTTTGTTCGACTGACAGCGAAGCAAGCAAAATTAGACAGTACTGCGATGACATTACAATTTAAATTCAACGTTTTAGCTTTTTCATATTCCTTTACATGTCACTATGTTTAAATAGGTTGACTTGGGACTTTTTTCGTGGTTTGTGTATTAGACCCGTCGTCCATTTATTTCTAAGTCAATGAGTAAAACTGATTACTATATGGTGTGAAAACACGATTCCTATAAATTTTCATGATAGAGAAAAAAACATAAACTTACCACGAAATTTTACTAGAAAACCCCTGCATTCAATAGGTACTTTACATATCGACTCATCCGTAGAACAAAGCCCTATGTGCAGGACTGCTTATTCTCGGGACATTACATTTCGTTCGTTGTTCTTCGCTATGGATATCAGATCGATCGTTGTTCGACTTTTTATTTCCAAAACGAAATAAGATACAAAATTTCTGATAAACGCCTATAGCTAGGCCTTGGTTGGAATAAAGATATTATGTATTTATCCTCTTTCCGTTGTATAACCACGTAGGACTCTGTTCTTCGGATGAGTCGATATATCAATGATTTTTTTTAAATATCAACTGAACTAAATGGAACACGTATAGTATACGATATACATTTTTGAAACGGCTTTGATTTCGTCTTGAAAATAAATTCTGAATTAAAGCCAGTCCCCCTACCGCTCGAAACGCGCATTGAACCTACTCAGTATGAGAAATAATAATCTCAGTAGAGAGTACTAAAAAAACCAACCTCAAAAGTACGTAGAATTACGTCTATTTGCTAAGTTTTATTGAAATATCCCCTAGTTCGCCACTATACAGGAGTTGACACTGGAGATAATAAAAATCGGTTCTCACTACTGAAAGTATATTGAGAGAAAAACGCCTTGAATTGGAGAAATAGCAAAATCAACCATTAAAATAATTGCTCCTAAATTAAAGTTAGGCGCTATTTATAAAAATGAATCTTCATGCGTGAACAGCCACCCTTAAAAGTGGATAATTTTCTTCAAAATGGAATTGGACTACTATAGAAGTACCTACCCCCGTTATCGCGTAACATACATACAAAAAAAAACATGCAGTCTAATTGAGAACCTCCTCCTTTTTTTGAAGTCGGTTAAAAATTGAATTGAGCTGACGTAGTATCGCTTTAAAGGGGTATACATTTATACGCTTCAATAATAAGGTTTCGATTGATATTCAAAATTTGTTAATTACGAGGTTTAAAACTATGGTTTAACGAAAACTTTATACTAAAGGCTATAATACAGCTTCTACGTACTTGGATGACAAAGATACACGTGGTAGTGACCCGTTTAGCTCTTGCAGGTATTCTCAGTCTAAGATGTTTAAATTAAATATTGTAATGCTAAATGTATTCAAATGTATGTTAAAAAAAGAGAAACCCATAGAGTTTCTTGCTTATTCTTCTCAGGGGAATCTGCCTTACGAATGAGCATGACGAACAAGTCGTGAGCCTGGTTGTAAGCGACACGGTATCTATAACAGTTGCAGTGCCACTCAGAGCTTTAAATCGCAGAAATCTTATGGGCACCGCCACTGCGCCATCACCCCGAGACATAAGGTGACAAGTCCCATGTGCCTGCAATTTCACCAGCACCTTTACCTATGCTCACATTGTTGCTTGGCGACAGAAATAGGTAAGGTGGCAGTACTTCCCTGGGTTAACTTTTTCACAAATAACTCTACTGCTACTACTAGAGTTTAATCAGCATGACGAATTCAAGTGTAATTGGCTTACCTATGAAGTAAAGATTATTTTGATTTTGACTTTGATTTTATTTTCTAAATTCGTATTGGCCTGGGTGTTCTAGGAAGTGTCACAGAGTCAATTCCGTAGTTCTGGTATTCATAGTACAAGAAATTCCCTAGTTTGATACTTGTCTGGCACATTTTTATTTTTATTATCTATTTTAAATTTTCGCCTCTTCCATGACCTAAAAAATTAATTTTGAATTTTAAGTGCGAGATATAGTGTTCCCCGGCAATGGCATAGTTGTCAGGGACTCCGTTTCAAGAACATAGAACAAGATATAATTATATCTTAAAAATATATTCCGTGTGGTATAAAATTGCTACCAGACGAAAGACAGTGACTCCCTACTGGAACAACGATTTAGAGTCGGTGTAAACACTATTATTCGGGAGTATTACAGCGGTCTTTATAAATATATAGCAGGCAATGCTTTTACGTGGAGACAAATGGTTTCACTGACCATTCTGGGTTGGTTAAAATGCATGAAATCAAGTGGCCGTCTAGAGGGTTTGTATTCGAGAGGCTTTTCCTTATTGAAAGTACGGCTTGGCGGTGGTGTGTTTTTTCTAGAGGTTAAAAAACTTATTTTGAGCCGTAGACCACGAGCCATTTTTTTCTGTTTCGCGTAAACCACCTTCCTAAAATTGGTTTTTTTATCAAACGTGTTTTTTTACCAACCCCTGAAGATGGTTCACATAGAAGCAAAACACGTGACAGGTATATTTGGGTGCTGGTAAGCAATAAAGTGTCAACCAGCATGATCATAGTTTTGCGAAAAGGGCACCTAACACATTTTTTCATTGTTTTTGATACTTTGTGCAGCCTGTGGGTCAGTTACACACGGCGGGCATACGGCGCACTGTGTATCCAGTACAGTACGGTAAAATCCGAATCCATAGGAGATAGTCAAACTTTAATAACCAATTCTTGAAGGTTAATTTTGATAAACCTCATGTCAATATTATAACATTTGCATTATTTATACTGTTTTAACTTTATAAAGAGAGAAAAACTATTTTTAACCGATTTCAAAAAAGAAGAAGGTTCTGAATTCAACGGTACCTCCGGCTACTGATCCTACTTCTACAAACACTAGGACCCATTTAAATTTGAAGAAAATATTTCACCTCTAAGGGTGGCAAACTAGGTAATGAATGATTTTAGAGATCGGTTTTTGACTACTTTGTGCTGAGATTATTCTTACAAACATTTTATCCTTTTGGGGGTGGAAATTCGAAAAATCCGTTCTTAGTACGCCTACACTAAATAAATACAGTATACGCTCAACTTTTCATGTTTCCAGGATTTATATCTTTTGCTGTGCACACATCTGCCAGTGAATTGCTCCAGGGTGCGGACTCCTCTAAACTTATACAGCGTGTTTCTTTCAGCTGGGACTTATCACAACTAAATACAACACAATGATTTCGTATTTTCAGAGGGAAGTAATGTCCACTCTATGTATACATACTTATTTGAAGTTTAGGTGAATATAACCATCCTATTTTGGTCTCGTATCAATTACAAGACACGAATAAGACATTTTTCTTAGCAATTAAAACATATTGTTTTAAATAAACTATTGTTAATATTAATAATGTTATTCTAACGAACTGAGTTAAGTTTTCTCAACAACAAAATTGCTATTTTTATGTTTTTCTTTTTTTATGTACTGTTCTTTGTTCCGTTTAAAGAATACACCAATGGACTTCTTTGATTCTGGCTTCTCTTTGCTATTTGATATTAATTTTATACATCAATACGAAAGATTTTTATTATTAACCGACTTTAAAAAAGGATGAGTTTTTTGTCTTTTTTATAATATCAAGTGACGGGACGGACAGTCGTGCGCCTGATGGTATGCTAGACGCCTGTCCATAACAGTTGCAGTGCCAGAGTTCAGAGCTTCATCGCAAAGATCTTATGGGTACTGACACCGTTATCCTGAGACATGACTTGACAAGTCCCACATGCCTGTAATTTCACCAGCGACTTTACCCTTCAAAACCGGAACACAGTAATGCACATTACTGGTTGGCGGCAGAAATAAGTAAGGCAGTACTTCCCTGGACGAACACTTTCACAAGGAGCTTTACTGCTACTACATGTGATAAAAGCAGTTTTGACGTATGTAACTTTATACCGCGAGGGTACAACTTTTGAACGTTAACATAAAACATGAATTTAAAAAAAAAACGGCAAGTAAGTGTAAAAAAGTAAAATAAAGATCTACAAGAACCACATAGAAAAAAATTCGTAAGTCTGGTGGTTCGTTCTGTAGCTCAGTTGCAGCTGCTATTAAAAAGGTTGTTACGTGTGTTACGCGATTATACCGACACGGCAAATTAGGGGATGAATCCGGAAATTTTGGATTTCACCCCCTGTCCGTTAAGTTATTTCAATAAAACTTGGCAAATAGATGTAATTCCACAAACTTTACGGGTCATTGACCGTTGTAAGTCGGTTTTAAAAAAAAAAATGTATGATTAAGTTAAAGTCAACGTCAAAAAATTAAAGTAAAATTTTTACACTTGAAAATGTTATTTTGTAAGGGTTTGTAGCATCTGAGCCCGGGGTTGGTTTAAAATTGCAACGGAACCCGAATGAGCCCAAATGCGTGTATTTTGTGATCCCGGGACTGGTTGCTTGTTAAAAATAATTAAATTTGAGTGGCAACCAGTCCCGGGTTCAGTTGCACCTCGAGACTTTATATTTGTATCGTCTGAACCCCAATTCATTTTCGATAGATATTGGTTCATTTTGGTGCTTTAAGGGGTGATGCTTGGTGAGCTTGTTTCCGAACACCATTTCGGTACAAATTCAAAGTCGTCTCTCGAGGTGCAACTGCACCCGGGATTGGATTCCCATTAGGGTGAATAGAGACTACTGACGGCTACTTTGCACGATCCTGGCAAATCTATCTTAGTTCACTTAAATTTATCAATATTATTATTCGAGAACTCTTATTTATTAGATATTACAAACTCAGAGCAATATCTACATATAATACACGTCTTTCTAAACCAAGTAAAAAACGCCTACTACTATGCCTCATGACTATTCAAAAGGCATATAAAATTATTTTGAAAGTTGCTATAGCGGTTGCTGGAGCGGCGGCGCGTCCGATGAAGAGCTTTGCAAATATTTGTCGAATAGATTCCATCGTCGCATCTCGATTGCGAGGGGGCCATGATTATGATATTCAGCCTAAGATTCCCTCTGAATGACGGGACACGGACGTGGCGAGAATACCGGTTGCAAGCTTCAATTGTCCAAACGTATTGGATTAAGGTGGTAATTAGAATGGTGTAAAGAACAATTTTACAGCTTGTATTTTTTACCAACATTGACATAATTATTATTTTTATTAATAGCAAAGATCGGATACTAAGGAAAATTCTTTCGATCCAGTGATGGCTGAATGGAAGGAATTATTCTTAGTATTCAAACTTTGTATTAGATAATAATTATAATATTCACCAATTCAAATATAAAGTGTACTCAATTGTTGTTAAGACTACTTTTAAGTATATTTTTTTGTGTTATTTACTATATATTCATAAATAGACAATTTGTATTAATAATTCACAGATGACAGACGTTCATCCGTTATCTCACAAAACCTCAAACATTAATCACACATAGCCCATCCATTTGCAAAAACATCACAGTCTGGTGCAGATACGAGAAAGGCTTTAAAACAGTGCAGAGCGCGAACAACCGGTGATTTACGGTAAGACGCAGTGTGTACCGCCGGCACTGCCAGCTGATGATGAACGCGTGGCTGTAGATTAATATTATTTAGCGGGGGCACGAACAGGCGTACCAGTTGCGCTATCAATTCTGGGCAATCGAAATCTCAGCGCAAGATGTCACCACCAAAAATCAGTAGACCATGCGTCTTACTTCTAAAGAATTAAGTTATATTGTTATTAACGCTACGGATCCAAGTGTCCGCAATATTATGGGGAATTCTTTGTTACATCTTAATGGGTGATAATAGAAGTAGTGTGGGCTGAATTGGCAACACACTACCTGACTATAGCATGTACGGCGGCGGCGTAAGGTAGATGTCGTCCAGATAACCACGACCTTTTGAATTTTATATCCAAAGGTGGTCTAGATTAGCTAAATTCTCCGACAAGCTCCGTGGAACAACGACGTAGACAATATGAGGGGCACCACATACAAGTCCCAACTTTAATCAACTCCTGAGCTTCCTTTCCAGGGCCCCACCGACTCGACAGCGACTGGCACGAAGGCGTACATCGGCTCCAAGGCAGAATATTTAGCATGTATTAATTTCGAGGCATTTTCGTAAAATTAAACTATATTTTCGGATCTAAATCGCTTATATCTGTTATTTTTAACTGACTTCAAAAGAACCGATTTTCATGATTATTTTTTTGTTGGAAAGGGGATACTTCCATAGTGGTCCCATTTCATTTTGAAGAAAATCATTCACCTCTAAGGGTAGCTGTTCCCGCATCTAGATTCATTTTTATAAATAGCGCCTAAATTTTACTAAGGAGCAATTATTTTAATGGTTGATTTTGCTATTTCTCCGATTCAAGGCGTTTTTCTCTCTATACTTTGAGTAGTGAGAACCGATTTTTATTATCTCCAGTGTCAAGTCCTGTATAGTGGCGAATTTAAAGATATTTCAATAAAACTTAGCAAATAGACGTAATTTCACGTACTGTTGAAGTCGGTTTTTTTAGTACTCCGTACTGAGATTATTAAAGAAAACGTTTCGTGCCCTTTACAGGTCGTAGTATCTTTACTTCTTTATTTGTTTTTTTAATAAGTGTTAAAATTGGACGAACGAGTCGCGCGCCTTGCTGCCTGCGCCTTGCTTCAAGTGGACAACGCCTATTGGTAAGTGCAGCTCAGAGCTTAAAACTGTAAAGATCTGAAGGTCACTGCCACTGCGCACAGCACCCATTTTATGTAATTTCACTAGCACCCTTACTCTTCGAAGCTGGAAAGCAGTAATGCTCACATTACTTCTTGGTGGCAGAAATACCTTTTACAATTACGAATACTTGACTGATTATCGAAAAAAAACACAAAAGATGAACAATTTTTCGAAACAGCTGTGTAGTTTTATTCCTGATCGTGAAATAATCTTCGAAAACAAAGAATGCAGAAAGTAAGTCCGTGATCTATTGGCCATATCGGCGATGAGCGGATCTCAACGCTGTTCTGAGCGTAATTTGACCAATCAGAGCCAAACTTGCTCTTTTCTAAATCGTTAAAGCCGCCAATAAGTTCTCCAAGAGTGATTCTGAATTACACAGTTCGATGAAACGTATTTGACATAATTTTTACAATGACAATTAGGTAAGGTTGTCAGTTAACTAAATTACAAAAGCTCCCAGTTTAAATTCACTCATCGAGTATATAACGAGAAATAGAGACGTAATAAGGCCCGTCCATCCCTGGCAACAGATCAGCCAAATGATACAGAAATCACTTTTAAATATCAACTCTCGTTTGCGCTGAAATTACAAATTAGAAAGCTGAAATAGTACAGCGCCAACAACTGACCTGTTTGTACGTCCCCGTATATTCCAAAAATTATTGTAATAAAGATAACATCTCTAACTATGGGGGCTGATGCAGTCGGTGGTGTGGGAAAAACAGCAAAACATCTAATTTCAAAATCATTGACTTACAAATAAATGGACGACGGGTCTAATACAAAAACCACGAAAAAAATGTCCCAAGTCAACCTATTTAAACGTAGTGACATATAAAGGAATATGAAAAAGCTAAAACGTTGAATTTAAATTGTAATGTCATCGCAGTACTGTCTAATTTTGCTTGCTTCGCTGTCAGTCGAACAAACGAAGACTAAAGCGTGAATGACGCTCTGTATACGATTTTAACGCCCTATAAGTTCGGACACTTTTTAGCGCGGACCCGACGTCCATATAATTGTAAGTCAATGTTCAAAATACTTCAAACATGCAATTCTAGTCAGTTCGGAAAAAATCCTAGTTGAATTAGATAAGGAGCGGTACACTGAACCCGAAACAGAGAAACTCCCTGGAACCTTCCTTAAAAATTATATGGAAATTCTTTTATCTTTTATTAATTTTGGAAACTTACCAAATATTAATTGTTTTTAAACATTATCATTCATTTGGTCATATAAACTTACTCCTATAACATCTAAAAAGGTCTTTCATACTCAAAATTATTATACAATTATGCAAAAACACACACACCACATATACACAGGCACGTCCTTTCACACTCAACAATTTATACAAATATTATAAATATGCAAAAACACACACACCAAATACTCAACAAACACAAAAACATTTTTCTCCAGTTCGATGTTACAACCTAAAATATTCATACTTACATTCCAAATAATACAAAAAGTGATTTGCATAGGATTCATCGTCGGTTCTTTTTGTTTTATTTATTTTTTTCTAAACATAAACAATTATATATACATATGCTGACGACACTGCCTTACTAGTACATGGTGCAACTTGGGCAGAAACTAAAAACAATGCTGAATTTGCCTTGAGAGTGGTCATGAATTGGTTGGTTTCTAGCTTCCTCACGTTAAATATAGATAAAACTAAGTACATTCCTTTTTCGTTAAGATCAAATGCGACATTTCCAGAACATCTTACAATTTAAACTCACAGCTGCTCTTCCACGTGGTACCAATTTGAAATATTTGGGTATTTACATTGACGACAAACTAAATTGGGACGTGATACTGTCATCAAGAATCAGGCGTCTTTTGCATGTATATAAGACACTCAGATCTATTGTGGACTCAGATACCTTAAATATGATCTATACTGCCCTTTGCCAATCATTAATAACGTATTGCATACCGGTATGGGCAGGTGCAGCCAAAACGACCTTAATTAAGGCAGGAAGGGCGCAGAGGGCGGTGTTAAAAGTAATAAGTTTCAAACCATACCGATATCCTACTTCTTACCTTTATTCATCATTTATTCATACATATATTTTTATCTTTATTCTTAATTCTCACAATCAGACAACTTTTCATCCTTCGAGCACTGTTACGTAAACATCTGGAGGTTCCAGCTGTTCGTGACCCAATAAAACGCTCCATGCTGATGCATGCATGATGCTGTGGAGCGTTTTATTGGGTGATTCATTATGACAAATAGATATTTGTCACAATGAATCGTACAAAAAAGCATTTCCTAAACGTTTCTTTCATATATTAAGCTCCCGGATTTACAATAAAACTGACAAAAATCAACATACACACCTTAAATAAATATGACTTTAAAATCAAATTGCAACAGTGGTTACTAAACTTAAATTACGATGAGATGGAGAAAATACGTACCTTTTAAACACAGTTAATATATTCACACAAACGCGCGCGCATGACATACATACACACACACGCATCGGTAATTAAATATTAAATGATGTATTTTTTCAATTTTCGTCCATTATAGCGAAGCTCAAGTTAAACTGGTCGATTTGAAGTGAAACAATTGACGACACCCGTCAATTGTTTCGAATTCGGGCTGGCCAGTCGGAGCGCAGTTACCGTAATGATATGGCAGAATAGTTTTCAAACAAATTAAATAACATTTCGTCTCTATTTCTGGTTATATACTTACTCGATGAATTCACTAACCTATCTTATTTTGATTTTTATTGCGAACTCCACTAATTTTGTTTTGTATCCAGTTCTTAAGTTCTCGCGATTGTTACACATAGGAAATGAAACTATTTTTCCGGATTTAAATCGCGTACATTTGTTTTTTCAAACGAACCGACGACGTTTCCGGCCCTTTACAGGGCCCATTGTCAAAATCAAATGGAATTTTTGAATGGCAATCGGGATCAATCGTTTTTTTTTATTGAATTTATTTTTATTAATGTTTTGTTTGAAATTTAAGCATGATAAATAAAGCCTATTTTTTTTAACCAAATTGAAACTTCTTTTATTGAACAATTTTTACAAGCTGAAATTGTAATCGTTTTTTTATTGGACGTCGTTGTAATTTGACAAATGTAATAGTTTTTATTTTTGTGTTTTATTATATTGTTTTATAATAACCAATTTTCCACTGAGAGTGGTTGGCCGAAGCGATTTGCGGCCGCTACTAGGAAATTGTTCGCGCACGCAGTCGTTATTAAAACTAGCCTCTAGAGCTATTTTCCAATAAGCGACTAACCGCGAGAAAACGCAGCCTTAGAGGCTAGTTTTACTTCAAGTCGCGGCCGCGTCAGTGGGTGTCAAAGGCACTCAGTCAGTGAGGAGCCAATTGATGTGCATTGTTGTCAACAGCAACGTGCAGTAAAATTAATGGATGTATACATTGACTTACAATTATATGGACGTCGGGTCCGCGCTAAAAAGTGTCCGAACTTATAGGGCGTTAAAATCGTATACAGAGCGTCATTCACGCTCTAGTCTTCGTTTGTTCGACTGACAGGGAAGCAAGCAAAATTAGACAGTAGTGCGATGACATTACAATTTAAATTCAACGTTTTAGCTTTTTCATATTCCTTTACATGTCACTATGTTTAAATAGATTGACTTGAGACATTTTTTTCGTGGTTTTTGTATTAGACCCGTCGTCCATTTATTTGTAAGTCAATGGATGTATAGGTTTACGATACAACTCAGCATTTGTTTTTCGAAATTCGAAATTTTTTTAAATGAAATCTAATACGATCGTCACTTATAGGATCGCTGTCCAGCACAACTACCTCCGCCAAACTCGCGTCAAAGCTCAATGCAAAACAAAGCAGTTTCGAATTGACGATATGTTAAGTAAACATTTTTATTTTCGTTTTATTAAAACTTATTAATCAGCTACCCCTTGCAGTACTAGTTATAAATGTAAAAACTTATAGATGTGACTCGCATTTGATTATATTTTTTAACCGACTTCAAAAAAGGAGGAGGTTCTCAATTCGTCTGTATGTTCTTTTGTTCTTTTTTTTTTGTTTTTTTTTGTATGTATGTTACGCGATAACTCCGGTATTTGTGAACCGATTTTCGTGATTCTTTTATTGTTGGAAAGGGGGTAATTCCATAGTGGCCCCATTTCATTTTGAAGAAAATCATCCACCTCAAAGGGTGGCTGTTCACGCATGAAGATTCATTTTTATAAATAGCGCCTAACTTTAATTTAGGAGCAATTACTTTTAGCAATTATTTAGTTGATTTTGCTATTTCTCCAATTCAAGGCGTTTTTCTCTCGATATACTTTCAGTAGTGTCGTAGTGAGAACCTATTTTTATTATCTCCAGTATCAAGTCCTGTATAGTGGCGAACTAGGGGATACTTCAATGAAACTTAGCAAATTGACGTAATTCCACGTACTTTCGAGGTCGGTTTTTTTAGTACTCTGTACTGAGATTATTATTTCGTTAATGAATTGAGATTTGACGTCACTATTGCAATCTGTCAAAACGGCCATAGCGTACTTAAGACGGATTTTTGCTATTTTCGCAGCTCCCCAAAATAAATTCTCAAATGCAATCGCTACAAGGAATCAAAGCTTATGAATGAAATGCTAAGTGATGAGGTACCATTGTTTGTTCCCTTGAGTGGTACACTGTTGGGCGGTATCGGGAATCCATTAGGGTCTTTGTATCGCATTTAGACGCGCGGGAAATCTCCTTAAACGCTCAATGATTTGTTTGTCTTTGAGTTCGTGAACGTTTTGTTTGAAGCACGAATTTTTGTGCATTAATTCTCCGAACATTCGTTTATAAGAGATGGGATTATGATAGTAAAAAGGATTTATTATTATCGTGAAATACATTGACTTACAAATAAATGGACGACGGGTCTAATACAAAAACCACGAAAAAAATGTCCCAAGTCAACCTATTTAAACGTAGTGACATGTAAAGGAATATGAAAAAGCTAAAACGTTGAATTTAAATTGTAATGTCATCGCAGTACTGTCTAATTTTGCTTGCTTCGCTGTCAGTCAAACAAACGAAGACTAAAGCGTGAATGACGCTCTGTATACGATTTTAACGCCCTATAAGTTCGGACACTTTTTAGCGCGGACCCGACGTCCATATAATTGTAAGTCAATGGTGAAACTATATATATTTTTTACTTCTTAAACAGACCCTTATCTTTCTACTTAAGTTTTGTTTATAGTGCCCTTCCTATCAAAGTCTTGGTTATACGGAAAGGACACTATTACTTGTGCAAGAAAGCCAGCACATGGACCTTATTCATCTGACTCCAAAGGCTAGAGCCTAGGGTGAGCGACCTCGGAGCACGTACAGCACCCTCCCTGTAGTACTGACAAGTACCGGATTTCATTTATTTTAATAAGAGTGAATAAAACTGCTTATATTAACGTAAACATAGTAGATTGTACAACAAGGGCATAAAGTGACCCATTTTTATCCGAGGCCATTTTTTGGTCTGAGCGTAGCGAAGACCAAAATAGTAGACGAGGGTAAAAATGGACATTTATGCCCTTGTTGTACACTCTGCTTTTCACTTCGATTGTGAGGAAAATAAAACACATTTTATGTAGGTATAAAAATAATATAATAAGTTTTTGTCACCTACGACTGCATACTCGTAGGTGACAATTTGATTGCTCAGTAAAATTGTGCAATATGTAGTGACTGTTTGGCTGTTGAGATTGATTACCTTAGTCTTAGAAAAAAAAATTACTTTTATGCTCTAGAACATAAAATGCGATTTTATGTCGTCTACGTACGACACAAAGGTGCACTTTTTGAGCATGAGAAGTGAAAAGATTATTTAAGCTGTTGTTAGTAGTAGGTGCTCGATTTTTGAATGTACGGGTACGCACTGTACGTGTTTTATTAATATTCACGTTTTATAATTTTTATTTTACTATCATGATACTCAATTATTTTTGTACGAAATTACTCCACTGGTTTGTTATAATTATTAATACAAAGATCGAACATAAAGAAAAATTCCTTCGATCTGGCTGAATTCGAACCAGCACCTTTAAACATACTGTGCCAGATGCTCTCCCAACTGAGCTACGGAGCGAACCACCAGACCTAACGAATTTTTTTCTATGTGTTTCTTGTAGATCTTTATTTTACTCTTTAACACTTGCTTGCCGTTTTTTTTTAAATTCATGTTTTATTTTAACGTTCAAAAGTTATACCCTCGCGGTATAAAGTTACATAAGTACGTCAAAACTGCTTTTATCACATGTAGTAGCAGTAGAGCTCCTCGTGAAAGAGTTCGTCCAGGGAAGTACTGTCACCTTACCTATTTCTGCCGCCAAGCAGTAATGTCAGCATTACTGTGTTCCAGTTTTGAAGGGTAAGGGTGCTGGTGAAATTACAGGCACATGGGACATGTCAACTTATGTCTCAGGGTGTCGGGCGCATTGGCAGTGCCCCTCAGATCTTTGCGGTTTAAAGCTCTGAATGGCACTGCAATTGTTACGCCGAGACGGCCGAATGGCAACACAGAACAGTAATACAAGCATAACAGACTAAGCTAACGTCGTTAGTACATGTAAAAATATTTGTACAAACATTCCATAGTCATTTAAAAATATAATTCCATTGCCCAGGGAAATAATGCACGCTATCTTCCCATATTTACGCACGTCTTCCTTCATTCCAATATTTATGTCTATCATTCGACGTATCGACGTTCGGATGAGTTATTGTTACGATTTTCATTTAAACGACTATATCGACTTATCGACCAAATGTTGCGACGATTTTCTTTCATTAAGTACTGTACGCAGAACTAAGTGAGATAATAAAATGAGGTGTTCAATGTAACCTTTAAGTGCTGGGCAGATTCGTTTCCAAAGCGTCAGACACCCACAGCGATGATACTGCCCCAGCGCTAGCTCCATGAAGAACAGTGGCAGACCACCAAACAGCAGCATCACGCAGTACGGGATCAGGAACGCGCCTAGACAAAGACAATTATTTAATTTAGGTATTTTGTAATAAATAAATAGAATCTAGAGAATTAATAACGGAGACCTGTGAAGAGACCATACTACAGTATGGCAGTATGATAGTGTGATAAACCTCTCCGTGACCATATATATTTCACTTGATAAAGCTAAGTTTGCTTATTTGGTAATGAACTATTGTTATACATTTTGAAGAACAAGGACAACGATATGAAATTGCACATAGCTATCTTTAACGTTTAATGAACGCCGCGAAAATGCTGAAAGAAAAAGTTGTTGTAGTTTCTGTTTTTACATAATTTACATTATATTAGGAAATGAAACTATTTTTCCGGATTTAAATCGCGTATATTTGTATTGTATAATATACGCGATTTAAATCCGGAAAAATAGTTTCATTTCCTATGTGTAACAATCGCGAAAACCTAAGAACTCGTTACATTATATTAGTTATTTTTTTACTTATTTCTAATTACTCTCATATATTGAAATGTATTAAAATTGTTCTCATCACATGTTTTAAATGTTTTATATATATGTATCAATTTGTTTGTTTTTATTATTTCTTTTTATTTGAGCGCGACAAACGAAAGAAGAAGTCTAAAAAGAAGTCTAAGATAAAAAGAATTTTACGTTGATAATATTACTGTAAAGAATTGTCAAAATATTTTTAAACGTGTGACCTTGCAGACATGTTTGGCACTGTGTTGATCTTTCGCGATAACTCTCTCACCATGACTCGCCATGTTAGCTATTGTGATAAAATTTTAAAATGCCTGTTTATCACTCGAATTTGAGAGCTACATGTGGATATAATAGCTTTATCGAGGCGGTATACTACGGGGGCTGTAACAAAAGTTCGATTGTAGCACCGCACAAAGTAGTAACGCGTCTTAAAGAACGAATTGAAAAGATATCCTTTTAAATTGTTACAAACAATTTCATCTGAAATCGAGATCCCTTTTGTGACTTCCAGATTGGACAAATTCCATCAGACATAATTATTGAATTATATTTGAGGGGTAGACCACAGAACTGGAGTTTGTATATAGGAAGTTGCAACCAGATTACGTTTTTATATTGTTTTATGTTGGTTCACGCGTGTCGGTCCGAGGCCACCTGTGGCGCGAGCTCGCTCTTGAAATCATGGGCCGTGAGAAGCCAGCATTATAGTGCTTTTCCACCGGCGAGGCGAGACGAGACGAAGCGAGGCGAGAATTGAAATCTCGCCTACCTATTTCCACCAAAAATTGCCATCGCGAGCACACGGTCTCGCGCGATATCGTACGAGACATCGTGAATCGTGTTTCCGTTGCAGAGTTAAGAAGTAAGGAAGTAAAGAGTCTATGTAGGTAGCAATACGGTTCAATGTTACATCAACAAATATTTCATATTTCTCGTCTCGCCTATCCTCGTCAATCCCGACCATTTCCACCGAATATGCGCTAGGAGAGAATTTTATATGAGAGATATTTTGCCATACAAGTTTTAAAAATCGTCTCGCCTCGCCGGTGGAAATACACCCTTACACGTTCGAAATTTTCGGATCTTGACAGCTGTATATTAATAACTTGAGCCTTTTTAATGCAGAGATGAAGCGTCTTGGTTGTGGTATGCTGTTTACAATATCTTAAAAAAAACACTCACCGCCTCCGTTCTGATAGCAGATGTACGGGAACCGCCACACGTTGCCGAGATCGACGGCGAAGCCCACCACAGCGAGCAGAAACTCCGCCTTCTTGGCCCATGTTTCCCGCTGCCGAGCTGGTGTCAGGGACACCACTAACGACCGCGTCTTTTGTGGCTGCTGTCACAATAGACACCATATATATATATTTGCCTGGTTTCATATATATATATGAAACCAGGCGCTCACTACGAGGAAAAAGGAAGCTAAGTACGCGCTCAGAGAGATGAAAATAACGTTGTTCACCGTGTGCTGTCGTGCGGAACCGAGTGCCGGGGTTGTACAAGGATTGTAATGTAAATTAAAGACTTGCCTGAGCGCTTGCATTGTCGTTGATACACATTGACTTACAATTATATGGACGTCGGGTCCGCGCTAAAAAGTGTCCGCACTTGTAAGGCGCTAAAATCGTATACAGAGCGCGACACTCCGCTTTAGTCTTCATTTGTTCTACGGACAGCGCGATACTGCGATGACATTACAATTTAAATTTCGAATAGGTTGACTTGGGACATTTTTTTCGTGGTTTTTGTATTTCGCGTAACCTCGAGCTAGTGACGGAGCCCTGCTAGTGTCTTGCCACAATCATTTTGCGAAACCACGAATTTTTGGAAAATAACCGATGAACCGATTTTGATGATTCTGTATTTGTTGAAAGTACCTCTTTCCGTTAACGGGTTTCCATAAAACTTGGCAAATAGACGTAATTCCACAAACTTTCAAGGTCTTTTTTTCGAAATAAAATAGTTACAATTATTACATACTTTGATGTGGTAAAAGCATTATTGAGGTATGATCACATGTGGTTTTATTATACCAAGGTTACGATTTCCGTTAGTAGCTAGGGAATATGCTGTCCCGACGCCTCTTGAATCGTCTCGCGAGTGGCATCCTCGTATTCTAATTGCGTTTACGTAGCTATGAATATAAGTAAAGTTGTTACTTACGGGGTTGTTAGGGGGAGGCAGCAGTGGTTGTGCCGGTGTCTGGTCCGGCGGCGGGTGCGCCGGCGGCGGCGCGTCGCCCGGCGGCATGTCGTCCAGCGCCGGCGGTTCGCACTCGCCCTCGCGCCGCTCCCGCGCCGGACTCTCCCCCTACGCAATCATAACTATTAGTAACAGGATTTAAGAGATCTGTAGACCAGAACGCAATAAGTATATTGAACAATGCTATCTCAGCAACGTTTTTTTCCTGGGAGCACGATTATAACACATTGTAACTGCAATAAGTTACAACTGTCATTTCACTCCCAAAGTAAAGAAATGGTTTGCTCCTATTTGCCAAAAATAGAAAAATAAGTGTTTCTTTTAAATAGACGAGGTCTCTCTTAAACTTTAAATGAATATAAAAAAAAAACAAAAACACAAACTTATTAATTAATCCTTTACATCAATAACATGATTCACAATCAATAATATTCAATATATTTATTGCATTCATATAGTATACATGTCTTAGATTTAAAATAATGCTACACTTATGAGCCCTTTATTAGGGATAACAAT
This sequence comes from Hyposmocoma kahamanoa, assembly GCF_003589595.1. NCBI lineage: Eukaryota > Metazoa > Arthropoda > Insecta > Lepidoptera > Cosmopterigidae > Hyposmocoma > Hyposmocoma kahamanoa. The sequence goes on from NW_020654466.1 coordinate 935,536, forward strand.
AACAGCAGAGGTAGGCCGAGGTTTCAATTATTAATTAAAATTGTTATTTATCAAATAATAATAAAAAATATGTCATGTAATAAGAAAGAAATACGTCATATTATGAGTAGAATTACGTCACTTTAAAGTTGGAATTTAATTAGATTACAATAGCATAACTTTATAGTATATAATTAACATTTATTTATTATTCAAATTTATTATAATACCATTATTTTTATTTGTCATCAAAATCATATACGTTGACATCATAATTGTTAACTAGTACAATTTAAGCCCTTATTATTTAGCATAGATCTCTCAATCCAACTCAGAGAAGCACAAACAACTTAGTCGTGTCACCTTAATAGTAAAATAAAATAATGTATACTTTAAAATGTCGTTTAAAAACGCGTTTGTGCGCTGCATTCGAGGATCGAGAGAGAGAGACTATACAAATCTAGAAAACTCGGAGCAACTCCGGATATCGTTATGCAATATTAAGTCCTATTCTAATTCGAGAAAATACACACATCGCTTGTACTAGCCTAGAGATAAAATGATTCCTGTGACATTTCGGGCCGTCATTTCTTGGAATCGGAACTGATACGAATTATAATGGTTAATCTACCGCCTCTCAATCAGAGGCCGTGGGTTCTAATCTCTGCTCGCACCTCTGAGTTCCAGAATTTATGTACGAAATCTAATTTGATATATACATCGAGTATATAACCAGAAATAGAGACGAAATGTCACTTAATTTGTTTGAAAACTATTCTGCCATATCATTACTGTGACAACTACGCTCCGATTGGCCCGAGTTCGAAACAATTGACGAGTGTCGTCAACTGTTTCACTTCAAATTGACCAGTTAACTTGAGCTTCGCTATAATGGACGAAAATTGCAAAATTACATATTTAATATTTAATTACCGATGAAATGTGATTCCGTTTGTTTTGTAATTAGATGTTTTGCTGTTTTTCCCACACCACCGAATAGAACAGCACGGCATTGTTAGAGATATTATCTTTATTACAATAAATACAGAATATTTTTTGGAATATACGGAGACGTACACCCAGGTCAGTAGTTGACCTGTCTATATTTCAGTGCAAACGAGAGTTGATATTTATAAGAGCTGTATCGCTAATGTGTTACCAGGAATATATGGCCCTTATTTCGTCTCTATTTCTGGTTGTATATTCTATGGAAATATACGATGAGCTTTTCGGTGAAGAAAAACATCCTCATAAAACTTGCAAGTCGAAGAAGGTTCCTTTGAAAAACGTCAAATCCCCAACCCGCTTTGGGTCAGCGTGGTGGACTATGGCCTGAAACCCTCGCCTGGTAAGAGCTCCGTGCTCAACAGCGGGATGTATAAATAGGTAGATGATGAAGATAATTTGTTTCATGTTGTTCGTATTATTTTTACGATTTTCAGTTATGACTTTATTATATCATCAAATCATGGTAAACTACCACCTAACTTGTAAGTAAAAAATATCACGAGCCAAGAAATACACGTCTGAAATTCATTTCCAGAGAATTCATTAAAAAGTCGATAATATTTGACAATGTCAACAGCTGACAATTCGCCTTGTTGACCGAGTGGCGTGGACAAACAGGCAAACATCGCCAATGGCTTTGCAAACATGAGTGATAGAACTGACCCTGAGGAACGAGTTTACTTTTTAATACTTTTACATTTTTTTTATGATATCACGTGACGGGGCGAAGAAGACGTACGCCTGTCTATAACAGCTGCAGCTACCGCTCAGAGCTTTAAATCGCAGAGACCTGAATAGTACACAAGTGAGGGTTTAATAGTAAGGCTAACTGAAAATAAAACATATTTTAGAGTGGTTACACACAGCGATTTTTAGCAGCGATTGTAGCGTTACACTTGCTATTTAAACTTATAATACAACTGTTATTTTAGTAACTTCTTAGATATGAGACAAGCAATTCAAATGATGCTATTTAACATGGTATGACAATATATAATTTTGGATATTGTACGTCTTACGGACGGATGACACACATGCACACATTCCACACAATTACACACTTACAGACACGTATACACATACTTGCACTCACACACACTAACACTTAGGCTAATCTATTTTAGTCTGAAAAGTTAAAAATTACTGTAATTAGTGAAATTTGTATTAGTCGTAACACCAGTTATAGTAGATATTAAGGTGTTTCATCACCTTCAAACAATATAAGAGTAAGATTACTATTAATATTATAGGAGAGCGATGTTTTAAAACAGGCCTTAACAAGCTTAAACAACCGCCCCTGTGCAATGCCCTTTAAAATGAATGAATAAAATATTTTTATTTTATTTTTTTATTTATTTATTTTATTACTTGCGATTTACAGGCGATTGCATCGATGCAGTCGCGCGTTTGCATCGCGTGTGGATCGCTGCTTATAGTCGCGCGTGTGTGTAAAGGTAGACGATTAGTTATTCGACCGCTCTAAGAGCGGTTACACACGACGTCTTTACAGTAGCGATGCCATCGCTAATCTTCTACCTTTACACATGTGCGATTTTAAGCAGCGATCTAAACGCGATGCAAGCGCGCGACTGCATCGTTATATTTGGGATTTATAGGCGATTGCATCGGTGCAATCGCGCATATACCTAAATGGCTATGGAGTGGAATTCCCTGTCTGCAGACTTGTTCCCTGAACGTTACAACGTGGACCTTTTCAAAGCGAGAGTGAATAGGCATTATTTAGGTGTGCATGCTCCATCGTCGACCTTATCGTCACTTTCCATCAGGTGAGATAGAGGTCAAATCGCGAAAGTAGCGATGCAATAGCACGTCTCACGAACGCGTCTTGTGTAACCCCTCTTAGTTACGCCAGTTATCCGCGCCGATAAAATTTAATCAAACACCAATCACTAACTGATGAGACTCGCATGTTGAAAAACTTCACAACCCCGTGACAAACGTGTTAGGTCCCCAACCCACATTGTGCAAGCGAAAAGACACCTGTACCTAGCAGCGGAACATATAATACGTAACGTGTAATAACGATTGATGATGGTAATTATTTATGTTGTTTATTAAAAGTTTGAATACTACATAATTTATTTTCTATGTAGTTTTTAGCAACAATAGACCTCTTTGTAAAAGAGTTCGTCCAGGTAAGTACTGCCACCTTATTTATTTCCGGTTCCGGTTTTGAAGCTTATTGGTTGTGGTTGCGTCGTCACGAGAATTTTTGTTAAACATAAGTACAGAAGTCTAAAAAGCAATTTCTTTTTGCGGGGGTGTCTTCTCATCATTTGTGTTTACAAAGACGTCTGCAATGTTTGTTTACTTGTTGACAAACGTTTACAAGCCCTCCGAAGCGCGCTCTGGACAATTTACGACTTACCACGCGGTTGACGAACTCCTTCACTACGACAACTGTAGCAAAAATCGTTACTTTACAATTATTCCAGCTTTTAGGTTTTTGCGGTACTAAACCAAATATTTTAATTATCTACATAATTTAAGCAATAGCATTTAACTAAATCTCAAAATCAAAAGATCACACTATCGCAGTCAGCTCAGGTAGCTTTCCATTCGTCTCCGCAGGATTTTGTATATCGTCTCTGTTCTTCACAACATTCTACAAAATCCTTTATCTCCCAGGTATCTGAAAGAGCGTTTCAGCTTTCTCAGGTCCCAGGATAAGCGCTCTCGCTCTCTCGTTAGGTCGCAGTTATCTTTTCCATATCACTCCTTCACTGTTCGTGTGGTCAGACTTTGGAACGCACTTCCTATTGCTGTTCATAATTGTAATGAGAGTCTAGGAGCACTATTTATCCTCTGTTCCATCCATTTTATAGACATAATAACATGAAATATGTATAATTAAGTAATTAATAATAATTTATAATTTTGTTTTGTTGCGCACGTAAACCCGTTAATGTAATTATTGTGTTCTATATTTTGATCTGCAGGAAGAAATTTCTTTTGGAAATAAGCAGTACCTGTTGTTTGAGTTTTCCGTTTTACTAAATGTTAGTGTTTTCCTCCACAATAAATTATTAAATAAACAAGATCAATAGTTATGGTGTGCAATGGTATGGCGCACAAACCACATTAATTCAATCAAGTGACGGGCCATCTGTTTGACGAGCAAAGTGCCTTGGCAACATTCTTTGGGCTAGGTTGGTTAAAAAGTTAATCTGATTCTTTTGCGAAAATAACCATTTTTTTATTGAACTTCAGAGATCTGTGGGGCTTAGTCTCTGCGCTCGTCACCCTGGGACAAAATTTGGCAAGTCACATGTATCACCTGTGTCTTTCAAAACTGGAACGCAGTAATGCTCACAATACCGCTTAACTGCGAAAATGGGTAAGGGGGTAGTACCTCCCTGGACGTACTCTTTCACAAGGTGCCTTACTGCTACTTCCTGATCTACTTATTAAATGTTTTTTTTATTGAATTGAAAATTACGTGTTTTTGAGTCCGCGTAATTTTTAAACTACTTATATAAATAATTGAAAACTGGTGGTGGTTTTAAGACTACAGTCCTGGGTTTCTGTTATTAGTTTCCAAATTTAAATTTAAGTGCTATATCGCATCTTCAATAATAAAATGATATAATTTGCTACAGGAGTCAGTGTCCTCTCTCAACATTTGACGCAGCGTATTTCCTATTTCGTAATAATTTTGATAGGTACATTTTTAAATAAGAATGAAGTGTGTGTGTGTTTAGTGTTACTACCTACAAATACTTTATTTTGTTCCCCTTAAAGCTGTAGTCAAAACTAAAAAAAACTCAAACAATCTTTATTTCATACGTAAAAAATTACCTTTGTCAAATTCCGCTTGAATTTATATAATGACTTACATATTTGTTCTTTTAAAACGTTTAACGTTTTCATTCCTGGTTAAGACTTGCTTTGTTTACGATGTGAATAAATAGACCGGAAATTTTTGTCTGGTTAAGATCACCTCTACCAGACTCGTGAATAGCACTTATAATTACGGAGGTTTAAAAAAATGGTTTATGTTAATGTTAATTAACTTGTGGTTATTTAAAAAAGTGTATTTGAAGGTCAAAATCAAGTTTGTATTAAAATGAACTATTTTTTCTGTATAAATATATTTTTTCTTTTATTTTGAATAAATGCCAATGTCACTACCTCAATAATAAATGACAAGCTACATTTTTGGCAAACCGATAAAATAAATATGTATAATAAAATATAGGCAAAAGTTACTGTATTATCTTACTAATACAATATAAAAAGGAAACTGTTGATTGGATTACGTATAATCAATTACAGGCACATGGTATTTGTCAACTTATGTCTCTGGGTGACGGGCGCAGTGGCAGTGCCCCTTAGATCTTTGCGATTTAAAGCTCTGAGTGGCACTAGTATTACTCTACTCTTTAGTGCCACTGCAACTGTTATGGACAGGTGTGCAGCTTAGCATCAGGCGCACGACTCGTTTGTACCATCACTTATATTAAAAAAAATCTGGGACACACAGTTACATCACGTTGTTATATGTTGTACGATCCGACTCGAGCATAAACTTACTTTAAAATTGCCATATCTATTTTATATGCCAACATATTGAAACAAGCATTTAATGTTCATACAAGTTTATTGAGAACCAGGTCTAAATTGACCGCTGTTGACGATTTCAGTGGCAAAAGAGTTAAAAATAAAAACTGATATTTTTTTCAGATATCGTATTTTTTTATAATATCAAGTGACGAGACGAACGGGTCCAGAAGGCAGCTACACGCCTGTCCATAACAGTTGTAGTGCCGCAAAAATCTGAGTGGGAGTTGAGAAGTCCCGCGTGCCTGTAATTTCACTACCACCCTAAGGGTAAGCCCTTCTAAAGTAAATTGGCGGTGGTAAGGTGGCAGTACTTCTCTGGACGACCTCTTTCACAAGATGCTCTACTGCTGCTGTAGCCTGTCTTGCGTAGGTAACACTATCTTTTACTTTAAAATATTGAAACTACAGGCTTAGCTTCTTTACGCCTTTATTGTATGTATTGATTTTGTCATATTTGTCACCTATTAAATGGCATATATGGTATGTCGATGCCTTACTTTCTCAAACTCGTATCTTACAAAGAGTGATTATTCAGGAGATGCCAAAACTTTTTATTTATTTTTACATTCATGCACTGTACATCCCCTAACCCATTATACACACTTTTCACTCAAAATTTTTACATATAATCACTTTCTTATCACACTTACTAACTTTTCTATTGAAACTAATTTGTCACAGTACCTTTTCTCAAAATAACAAATAAATAGTGCATTTTCAAATCATCACACCAATTTACCCTTAACGTCTTAGTAATTTCAAAAACATCACAATATTGTACCATTAAGATCCGGTGGTGGATACCTGGTGACCTATAGTACAGGTCCAACCTAGTTTAGGCACCAATAATAAAGAATAAGTAAAAGTCAGTGTGTGCATATGAAGGAAATGTGATGTCAAATAAGCCTGCATTTGTATGTAAGTACTATCTATTATTTGCATTTCAGTAACATTGTGCTTTAAGATACGAGTCTGAGAAAGTGAGGCGACGATAAGCCTATCTATTTACGAATTATAAATATTATGTAGCTCAAGTGTCAGGGATTACACTACTTTATTGTTATCGTATCTATGGCATACACTATAATGCTTGCCATCGTGCATAGAGTATATAACCAGAAATAGAGACGAAATAAGGGCCATATATTCCTGGTAACACATTAGCGATACAGCTCTTACAAATATCAACTCTCGTTTGCACTGAAATATAGACAGGCCAACTGGGTGTACGTCTCTGTATATTCGAAAAAATATTATGCATTTATTGTAATAAAGATAATATATTTAACAATGCCGTGCTGTTCTATTCGATGGTGTGGAAAACAGCAAAACATCTAGTTACAAAACAAACGGAATCACATTTCATCCGTAATTAAATATTAAATATGTAATGTTGCAGTTTTCGTCCATTATAGCAAAGCTCAAGTTAACTGGTCGATTTCAAGTGAAACAATTGACGACACCCGTCAATTGTAACTGAAAGAACAACGGTTTCGTTATAATTCGGTTTTCGGTGTAATGAAAATTCGAACAAACGTTATTGGAAAAGAAAAACTCGAACTCGAACTCAACTCGAACAAACGTTAATGGAAGAAAAAAAATCGAGTTTGTGATAGGTTACGGTGAAGAATATATAAGCATGGATGTACTTTGAATAGCGTTTAGTACCAAGTATATATTTGAGAGAGAAATTTAAATAAATATTCTTACACTAGCATCGCAGTACATTTATGAACACGTGTACGCTACACACCGTCTATAGCCATTGCATTGGCGCTCGGAGCTTTCGCAAAGACCTGAAGGGCACTGCCATTGCGCCCGTCACCTTCAGACATAAGTTGACAAGTCCCAAGTGCCTGTACTTTAACCAGCACCATTAACATTCAAAACTGAAACGTTTCTATAATAAGATTCCGGTTGATATTCAAAATTTGCCATAGACGAGGTTTAAAACTATAGTGAAACAAAAATCATGTAAACATGTTTAAAAGACAACGCGTGTACGTCTTGCAACGGAAATCTTCCAACTTGTCTATCATTGTTAATCTTGGCGAGCTACGTCGATATTCATTACTACGCCATTTCGATGAATTACCGTAGACCCGTATTTTATTGCTGCCCTGATGTTGATCTAATTACTCGCTAATCTGGCGAATAAAACCATTCGAGCACGACGTAAGTGCCTGTAAAGAGTTTATTTATCACGCTCTAAACACGACTAGGAAAGAAATAGCATCCTTGAAAGCAATATGCCTTCGGAACTTCGGAATAGATACTAAGTGGCTCGATGGTTTTCTAGAATAGCTTAATAGAAAATGTAGTGGCAAAGTTAGAGAAAGGGATTCCTAGATAGTTTGGACATGTAGACAGTCTGAATGAAGGAAGATTGACAAAACAGATTTGTAACGCTAGAATGAGCAGTCAAGTTGGTAAGAGGGAACCAAGGCGACCTTTGCTGGGCCTCGTTTTACAAGGGGAGCGTGTACAGTTATGTACAACATTGAACTTTGATTTGCTGCGTTGACAATGTTCTAGTTCTAGTATTATTTTGCTGTTCAATGTTGATGTTCAGCCATCGAGTATATAACCAGAAATGGAGACGAAACGTCAGTTAATTTGTTTGAAAACTATTCTACCAAATCATTGACTTACAATTATATGGACGTCGGGTCCGCGCTAAAAAGTGTCCGAACTTATAGGGCGTTAAAATCGTATACAGAGCGTCATTCACGCTCTAGTCTTCGTTTGTTCGACTGACAGCGAAGGAGGCAAAATTAGACAGTACTGCGATTACATTACAATTTAAATTCAAAGTTTTAGCTTTTTCATATTCCTTGACGTGTCACTACGTTTAAATAGGTTGACTTGGGACATTTTTTTCTTGGTTTTTGTATTAGACACGTCGTCCATTTATTTGTAAGTCAATGTACCAAATTATAACTGTGACAACTGCGCTCCGATTGGCCAGCCGGCATTCGAAACAATTGACGACACCAACTGTTTCACTTCAAATCCAGCAGTTTAACTTGAGCTTTGCTATAAGCGACGAAAATTGAAACATTAAATATTTAATTATCGATGAAATGTGATTCCGTTTGTTTTGTTATTAGATGTTTTGCTGTTTTTCGTACACCACCGAATGGAACAGCCTCCATTGTTAGAGATATTATTTTTCTTAAAACAAATAAACGTACATACAGGTCAGTTGTTGGCGCTGTACTATTTCATTTGTGATTTCAACGCAAATATTTAAAAGTGATGTAAGGCCCATTTGCATAATGAGTTGCCAAGGATGGATGGCCCTTATTTCGTCTCTATTTCTGGTTATATACTGGGTTCAGCTTACGACATCTGCCGCTCTGAATTTGCTCAAGAAATTGTGGTTCGCGCAAACACTGTGTAATTGTTCAATTGTGACTGTCTTCAATAACAAACTTTATCTATACACGGTACTGCTTTTGTTGTTTTCGAAGGACCAAACGTAGGGGCAGAATAGCGACTCTGTCCAACAGGATGTTACCTCGTGATCGTGACGCGGTAACCGTTCTCACGAGGGTGGAGTTATAGAATGTTTGTTAAAAAGTGTAAAAAAGAATATTGTTGTAAGTAATATTGATCGAGCCGGGTCTGAGTCGACGGTAAAAGGCCGAACGGTTTGACATTGATTCCTTGGTGGAAAGGTCGTTGTCTTCTGTGGGATGCAACATGTGTATGTACTGGCTGTAAATGCCGCAAAACTAAAACATGCTAAATATTCGGCCTCGCAGCCGATGTACGACTTCGTACCCGTCGCGGTCGAGACGGCGGGGCCCTGGGGTTCGGAAGCTCGGGACTTGTTTAAAGAGTTGGTTCGCCGACTCAGAGACAGGGGCTGCGATCACCGGTCTGGGTTACGTTAGTTTCTTAGTTATTTTAGCATCTATTAACGAAACGCAGTGCTGATCTTTAACTAAAAATATTAATGTAACATTTCGTCGCATTGCGTTCTCAAACTCGTATCTTAAAGCACCAAGTTAACGAAGTGCAAAAAAGGCATTGTATGTACAAATTTTGCAGACCGATTTCACATCACATATCCGTCATA
>NW_020654466.1:950190-986609 GCF_003589595.1 Hyposmocoma kahamanoa
AAAATTAACCTACTACTAAAACTAGCCTACATGAATTTGATTTTTGCCTCACTTCCAACAGTTCGTTTGATATGAAACTATCATTCTATGCGTTATTATTCTAAGGTGCAGTCATTCAAAGTGTAAAGTCGAATGTGCTTCTAATTTCACCAATACCTTACCCTTCCCAGAAACACAATAACGTTCAGATTCCTGCCTGGTAGCAGAAATAGGTAAGGCGGCAGTACTTCCCTGGACGAGCTTCTACTGCGTCTAAGTGAAAATTTTAAGAATTGAAATTTCTATAATCCATTGAAATTTGAAATAGGAATAAACTTTTGGATTCGATCAACGTGACGTTGCAGCTCGAAGGTAACTTTCAAACAATTCAATTTGGGTTAATTTTTCTAGGAATATTAATAAAGGTTCAATCAGTCAATCAAGCTATTGATTGTTGAAACTCGGTTTGTTGTATTTGTGTATCCAAATTGACTTTCCAATCGTTTTGGACTCTGCTTTACTTTTGTTTGAGTTTAATAAACGAATTCTATGTTGTTCTTTTAAGTCATCGAGTATATAAGAACTAGAGACGAAGTAAGGGCCACTCATCCCTGGCAACTCATCAGGTAAATGGGCTTTATCACTTTTAAATGTCAAGTCTCGTTTGCACTGAAATCGCAAATAAGAAATCTGTTCCAAAGATATTATATAATTATTGTAATAAAGATAATATCTCTAACTCCATTCGGCGGTGTGTGAAAAACAACAAAACTTCTAATTACAAAACAAATGGAATCACATTTCATCGGTAATGAAATATTAAAGATGTAATTTTTCAATTATCGTCAATTATAGCAAACCTTAAGTTAAATTGGTCGATTTGAAGTGAAACAATTGGTGATACCCGTCAATTGTGTCGAATTCGGGCGGGCCAATCGGAGTGCAGTTGTCACTGTAATGATATCGCAGAGTAGTTTTCAAACAATTAGGTATTCATTACTATATGACGGTCTTATAAAAAAATATACGATATAGCAAAGGATATTGTCTAAAAAATGTGCGAATTTGTTACACGATAGAATGTACTTTATCCCGTCATATAAAATACCAAAAACAGACTAAATTTAAAGTCTGAAAAAATTATTTAAGAATAAAATATCTAACTTTGTACATAATTTTTGTATTCTAACTCAAGGTATAACACACCTAAACCAAAACTAAATCGTGTTAAGAAATGGAATATGGAATTTGATAGTCAAGAGACACATGCGCCCTGGGTCGAGTCATGGTGGGGACTAGTGCTGTCGACTGCCCTCCGAGAACCGATCCGTGTCGGTTCTCACTAGGGATGGTCGCAGCTCGATAAGTTACGATTACAAGATTTTAATTTCAGTTAGTTATGGCGTAACTATTAATTCATGTAATAGATTTGTGCTTGTATTGTTTTATTGTAGTAAAATTTTCGCAAATTAAGTTCAACAGCTAAGATTAGTTTTCGTAAGATAAAATTAACGTTACAATGGAGATATTTCTCTTTAAGTACTTACTACAGAGAACCTGCTAAATTTCGGATTTGAACTGAAGCCCTTTTAAATTCATATTTCCCAGCGGCAGTGGTTTCATGTCATGACAGTCGCCATCGGGCGCTTGTCAACGTCGGATCTATGTCAAATTTTCTCCGCTTATTCTCTTTTTGTTCATATTAATTTTAAACGCGAGGGGCGGCGCCTCCTCATGTCTCACCTCCTAAATTTACTCTAAAGAAGTTTAACCGTTCAGTGGAAGCAGATAAAATGACAAAAAGCACCTAAGTATTTGCTGAGGCCGAAAGCAATTATCTGTCTTAGAATAGTTTAAATTGAAACTGGTGTTTTTTGTGCAATGGGCGACGTTCAACTTGAAAAACGAGTTTTTATCTATTTTCGTGTTTTGAAAAGTTACCGTTTGATTAGGTGATTTGAGCAGCAGACTTGGAGCTCCTTGTGAAAGAGTTCGTCCAGGGAAGTACTGCCACCTTACCTATTTCTGCCGCCAAACGGTAATGTTAGCATTACTGCGTTCCGGTTTAGAAGGGTAAGGGTGCTGGTGAAATTACAGGCACATGGGACTTGTCAACTTATGATTTAGGGTAATGGGCGCGGTGGCGCTGCCCGTCAGATATTTGCGATTTAAAGCTCTGAGTGGCACTGAATGGACAGGCGTGTAACTTACCATCAGGCGCACGACTTGTTCGTCCCGTCACTTGATATAAAAAAACATTAAGATGGTGCACCTTAAGTTTTTTTTTGCAAATTATTGTTATCACTCCAGCCAAAAGACATCAACTGCTCGACATAGGTTTCCTTTAAAGATCGCCATAACTAGCGCTGCTTGGATCCGGTGGATTCCGGCAACATTAACCAGGTCCGGTTAAAGTTGCAGGAATCCGCCATCTTATTAAAAAAAATTGTTACTCTAGTTCTGTTTGTATATATATTTTTATGATATCAAATGCGCGCCTGTTGGTAAGTGACATGGCCATCCATAACAGTTGCAGTGTTACTCAAAGTTTTAAACCGAAAAGACTTGAGGGGCACTGCCCCTGTGGTCATCACCCAGAGACATTAAGTTGACAAGTACCATGTGCCTCTACTTTCACCAGCATCCTCCTGTAAAACCGGAACACAACTACTTTACTGCTTGGCGGCAGAAATACGTAAGATAAGCAGAAATACTTGTATTGTATGTTTTGTGTATTGTTTTTTAAAATTATCTTTATCTATTGTATTTCTATCATATTTGTTACATATCTCAAATCTGTAGGTCTAACTAGACCCGGTTCTAGGTGGGGGCAAACTGGAGCACCTGTCCCGGGCGACAGTTTCAGTGGGCGCCAAAATCATAATACGCGCCTAGCATACAGCAAACGTTGTTCAATCGGAAGCCCAGTCTGTTTTTGAACACATCCTTAGTTGATTTATGAACGTATCTTTTAGGCGATTTTTGAACGTTTGATTCTCTTGTTTTTCTTGGTTATATATTTCCTATACTTAATTTTATGTCACCCGAATTATAAAGTTAAACTTATAGGCAATAAAGAGCAAAAGCAAATTTATTAAAGGGTTCTTATTCTCCCTGTCACCAAAAATACGACTTATTTGTGAGTTTTTTTAGCTATTTATCTCAAACAGTGAAAAGAGGGGGCGCCACTATCAAGTTTCTGTCCCGGTTCGAAAAAATCCTAGATTATCATATGTTACATTATCGCACATCCGGTGAAATTGTGACTTAAATTACTTTTGTAAAATTTACAATACATACATATAATATGCGGCCACGTGTTGAAATATTTTTATCTTGCTTAACTGGGCACCGAACTAAAAAGTTTAAGAACCCATAGAGTGTTGAATAATTTAATTGTAATTGCAAAAAGTAAGCTTGCGAGAAAACACATGTTGATGTGGACTTTACCTTGGCACGATTAAACAAGGTTACGGTCGGCATGAGGTATGCACCGCACTTGGCATGTCGAGAATTGTTACTTTCATCCTTTCTCGTGTGTAGAGCACACACATGTCACGAGTTACAGTAGGCGAATTTCAAGGGCAGGCAACCTTGTGTTCAAGCTAGTGGAAGTTTCATTACGTTGTCATTGTTCAAAATCAACTATTAAAATAATTGTTACTTATAACATTTAATGCGTGAACAGCCACCCTTAGAGGTGGAATATTTGCTTTAAAACTTCTGAGGTCTTTCCAATAAAAAATAATCATCACAATCGGTTCACAATAGGTTATCTCGTAATGGTCATTTCGATATCTAGTCGTTTTACTACCAAGTCATTGTAAGTTATACACCCGTATTTATGAACAAAGATAAGTCCGACTTAAGCATAAAAAAAGTCTCAAGTGTGACTTAAGTCAATAATTGGTATTTATGAATGATTTTCATGTCTCAGCTCAATAATAATTCGGTCTCAAGATCGAGTTAAGTTGCACTTGTATAAAACCAGTCTTTAGCTATCTTAAGTCTGACTTCGAAAAATTTTTACATTTTCGTCACAGGTTATTTGCGTTTTCACTTGAGTTGCTCTGACATTTTTTTTATTTTACGTATTTATTTACCTTTTTGTTTTGGTTTATAAGTTTGTATAAAATATTTTTTAAATGAACGACTTTGAGGTCTTCATGGCTAACTATCTGGAGATCGATGATGATTACCGTGGTGTAAGAGCACCTAAATGATATCTGAGAGATCCTGGCAATATCTACGAAGTACTGGATGACGAACAGTTTTTCAGCCGATATAGGAATGAAAATTTGATGTGTATATATTCTTCTCATTAAGTAGGAAATTAATTTAAAGTATGAACTATTTGATATTTATGAATATTATAACAGATTCAAGTACCACTGTACCACAATCCTCTAGATACTATTTCTAAACAGTTCACAATCTCAAAATACTTCTATAAATCCTTGTATCAATAACGAAAAAATAAATATCAAAGTTATAGGTTTATAAGAACCCAATTATGTACCTAGCTACAAAGGAATATCTCCAGTCAGAGAAACACCAATTTTCTTTACTGCTATCGACTTGTTCTGGTTTCTCATTTCACTTAGGTTCACAAAAGTGCAATGGAACCAACTTTGTCTGTTTGTTTTAGTTTCTCATTTCACATAGATTACGTGAAGTGCAATGGAACTAACCTATTCTGTTCCTGAATTTCACACCTAGTAAATTATGAAATATTATGAATTATGACGTAACTGAAGTATGAAACCCAAGAAGTTTCATACTTCAGTTATTTCAACAAACAGTTCAACACATTGTCATATATAGAAATAATTCGTATCCCTACAGCAAGTGATACAATATAATCTCAGTACAGAGTACTAAAAAAACCGACCTCAAAAGTACGTGGAATTATGTCTATTTGCTAAGTTTCATTGAAATATCCCCTAGTTCGTCACTATACAGGACTTGATACTGGAGATAATAAAAATAGGTATCACTACGACACTACTTAAAGTATATCGAGGGAAAAACGCCTTGAGTTGGATAAATAGCAAAGTCAACTAAATAATTGCTAAAAGTAATTGCTCCTAAATTAAAGTTAGGCGCTATTTATAAAAATGAATCTTCATGCGTGAACAGCCACCCTTAGAGGTGGATGATTTCCTTCAAAATGAAATGGGACCACTATGGAAGTACCCCCTTTCCAACAAAAAAAGAATAATGAAAATCGGTTCACAAATACCGGAGTTATCGCGTAACATACATAAAAAAAAAGCAAAAAAAAGAACATACAGTCGAATTGAGAACCTCCTCCTTTTTTGAAGTCGGTTAAAAACAGAGAGAGATAACTCTAATGTTCATTGGTTTTCATTTTCATGTTCCAGATTTTCCAAAGAAATAGTTGTAAACACCATTTTCCCGCTAGTGCAAGTTCAGCTATAATAATTAATCATTATATTTTAAAATCGAACATAAAAAATTAATATTAATTTCGGAAACATAAATACTTCAAATAAGGTCAAAACAGTTTGATGAATTTTTTATTCCTTCCGCTGAAGAAAAGGCAAAGGTAATTGTTTGTTAACTGCCACAAACGGCAGTCCACAGACTACAAAACAATTTTCAAAAATTCTCGCTTTTAATTTATGAAAAAAATTAATGACTTCAGAGTAAAACTTGAGACTGGATAAGAGCGAACGAAAAAATGTTCACAAATGTCAAACAACACCAAGTCGCACTAAGCAAAACTTTCACTCAAGTCAATCTTAGTCACGAATTTTCTTAAGTGCGACTATTGTTAGTCTTTCTACAGAGGTGGTCGTTTTGCGATCTAGTCCTTATGCTGATCAGGTCATTTTGAAGATATAGTCATTATGATACCGACCCAAAAAAAAACATACAGTCGAATTGATAACCTCCTCCTATTTTGAAGTCGGTTAAAAATTTTCTCTTTTGCCGCATGTTATGCGGCGCGGTGGCTACGTAGCAGTTACTTAATATTCGCGCTACGAAATCGTACGTAGATTTGCTACAACCCACAACACGCTACGTTCATCAATACCTTGAAAGTCACGTTTGTTTCTCGTTCAAAACGTCATATGTATATATACACTGTTTCAGGAACAGTTAATAACATACTTGTTGCATACATAATTTTTGACGAACATCGCCTATTAATAAAGTATGAGCAAATATATGTATGCGAAACTTAATATATTTATGTAGACAGGCGTTGCATAGATTTAATCATAAATTACGTATATGGATGGAAGTCGATGAGGCAGCAACACATGCCATTGCTGGCCTCAGTTTCTTCGTCAGTCGTACCTTGTTCAAATCAAGGTCGAACGGTCGTGACGTCCGTCGATCAGATAAGCGTTTCCTCCCGTGCAAAGCAAAGAAATAGACTTCCTTTGCTTCCGAGGTAATCGCCGGATCTTATGCATCACAAAATATATCGCGCTCACTTTTTTTGTTACAGGTATTAAAAATCCAATATAGTTGAGGAGCTTTGTCACAAAATACGGCTTTCTTTTTCTTTTTAACGGTATAATTATTTCGGGTGTCTTATAATATTACGACGACCATGTATATACTCAGTACAATACCAATTTAGAATAGTTCTGACCCTGAATTGGTGCTGCCGGGAATTGAATCCTAGGCCACCGCGGTTGTACAACAAAAGAAAAACGAAGCAGATCAAAGTTATATCTATTTTAAATCCCGTAGTTACTGCCTGATACAAGCGAGATTAAAAGTCTAAAACTAGGAAACTCCCTGTACCATGAGTGCCAACGGAATTCACTCCAGGGCATTACCCACAACACCAGAAAGTTAATTTCCCAAATTGGACTTACCGGGAATCGAATCCGAAACCTCCTCATCTAGCGTCCACAGTACACACCTTTGAGCCACCAAGGTCGTAAATGTTCAATATTTTTCAACAATTGTAAAACTTATTAAATGAACGTGTTGTCTAGTTTTCATAAAGTCCCCCTATATTCTGTTAATAAGCCCGTAGCGTGCACAACACGCATTTCCCGTGATATCGAAGTAAAGAGCGTTCGAGGAAACGAGATTCGATGGCACTGATGGAATATGCTTTCTAACTTAATTTTTTTATTATTTTACAAAATAATTGACCGAATGTCACACTATCGTTATCACCTCAAGTGGTTTCCCATTCGTCTCTGCAGGAATTTGCATATTGTCTCCGTTCTGTACAAAATGCTACATAACCCAATGTTTCGTGGGTATGTGAAAGAGCGTTTCAGCTTTATCAGGTCCCAGGATAATCCTTGTCACTCTCCTTTAGGTCCCAGTTATCTTTCCCATCCTTCAATTCCGGTTTTCATTCTCACTCTTTCACTGTTCATGTGGTCAGACATTGGGACGCACTTTCCATTACTGTTCACGATAGTAAATACTTAGCAATTTTCAAAACGAGAGTTAAGAGCACTATTTATCGACTTTTCCATCCATTTTATAGTTATTTGTGTTTATATGGTTTTAATAATTTAATGTTTTTGGTGTTCTTTTGTTTTTATTCATAATTTTTCTTTTGTCGTGCACGTAAACCCGTTAATGTAATTATTGTCTCCTGTATTTAGGTGTTGCAGGAAGAAATTTCTGTTAGAAACCAGCATCACCTTTTCTTTGTGTTTTCCTTCTTACTAAATCGTACCCCTCATGGAAGAATGGCATAAGTGGAGTTACGTCAAACTTGTATATTGCCCTATTAGATACAGAAACATATAACAAGTTTACGACAAGAATAGGTCATAAAAAAAGTAAGTAGAAAAGAGAAGACAAAAGTACGTAAGTATGAGTCTAGTCGTAGGATTTTTTCTTGTGTTATTGAACCTTTGTGCCAATAGTAAAAAAATGTATTGTAATTTATTTATAAAAATCGAAACCGACTACACAACTTCGTACAATTACGTCTATTTGCCAAGTTTTATTGTAATCGGTTACCAGAAAGTTCGCCAAACCGTATTCATCCCCCAGTTTGCGACTCTTGGAGGTGGAACTTGAATGGGACCTATACTGAGATACCCTCTTTCCGAAGAAAAAGAATCTTTAAAATCGATACACAAATGCCATGAGTTATCGCGTGATATACACACAAGAAAAGCGGTGGAATAGAGAATTTCTTTCATTTTTTTTAAGTCGGTTAAAAATTTGTAATACTCAATACTTTATTGCAAAACCATAATGTGTACAATAAGATTTTAATAACACAGAAAAGACCAATATTATGGACCCCGTCGGTCACGCAATACAAAGGTAAGGAGAGAGGAGCACCACCACCAGGAGCAGACACCAGCATAAAAAAAAGAAATGTTTTTAACGTTAAATTTACATATTAGTGACTTTATGCATATAACAATAATATACAATATATGTGTATGTAATAATAATGGTTAATGATTTCCTATATATATCTAGTTATTCCTATGTCTATAACGTATCATTTAAGTATTCATTGATATTATAGTAACATTTCGTAATTAGTAACTCTTTCAACTTTTTTGTAAATTGTATATCATTGCTTTCATTTATTAAGACATTTGGTAATTTATTATATAGTTTTATTATAGAAAAAATATACGTACTTGTATAGTTTAATTTCAAGCGGGAAGGTGGCAAATATTGTCCATGTTGATTTTAAATAATATAAATAGTGACAGGACGAACACGTCATGCACCTGGTGCTAAGCGACACTCCTGTTCATAGCAGTTGCAGTGCTACCAGCGCTTTAAATCGCAAAGATCTGATGGGGTAGTTCAGTAAGTGCTTTCTTTGCGATTTTTAAAATTTGTTTTCTGTTTTTCAAAAAGTTAGTGTACAAAGTGAAGAAAAAAATAGCTTTACTTACTTCAGTTCTGGTTCATGTGACGGTTTACGTTATCGAGCATCGCGACCTTGCATTAAAATTCTCCACACGCCACTTATAAGGACGCTAAATTGTATACTTAAAAATGCCTTGAAGTGGAGTATCGACTATTAAACCTTTTTCTGACAAAAAGTTTCAACAAATAATAAATATAGTGACGAAGTTTTTCAGCCAACCGTGACCATGGGACCTGTAAAGGGCTCGAAACGTTGGTTTGTTTGAAAAAACAAACAAACGCGATTTAAATCCGGAAAAATTAATTTCCTTTGTGTAACAATCTTAAAAACCTAAGAATTCGATATGACTAAAAGTTTCCAACACGGAATGCCCATCTTGTAATTAATAACAAAATAATTTTTAAGAAAATATAGATGAAAAATAAAGTGACAACGTCTAAGGTCTCAGCCTCGGTTCCCGGTTTGGGAAATGAACTTATCTAAACTGGTTCTGATCTGATTGTATTCAAAGTGAATTTTGTTGGTCTTTGGTACTCACGTGCGCCTGTAATTTCAGCAGCATCCTTCCCTTTCAAAACCGAAACGCAGCAATACTCGTATTACCGTTAGATGGCAGAAATAGATAAAGTTATTATAAAACTGTATTCTTTATTATTAAATGTTAATGCAATGTAAAGTATTATAATGTCCGCAGGTAAATACTGTAATAGCAATAAACCTTCTTAAATCGCATATGTAGACCATGAGGTATAGATTGCCAAAAATAGCTGGAAATGGTTCGTGTAATTATAATAAATACACTATAGGTGCCTCGCCATTTTTTTCTGAACATTGCTAGCACACACTAAATTATGTCCCAAAATGTGTGTAATCCAGTATTGTAAAATATACGTGCCTGGGAAATAAAAATTTTCAAATGGGTTTTAGTTTGGGTGTTCTAGATCGTGTCCCGGAATAACTTCAGTTGCTCTAGAACAGGAATTAACTAGTGTGAGACCAGGTAGGTTCTATTACAAAATGAATATTTATTTTTATCACACTTGCTCGTGAACAGTGTCGTGAGTCATGACATGCAGGAAAAGTCGGCCATAATGTCCTAAATTAGGTCCACTGGCTTTTTCATTACATTATCGACCTAGGGCAGCAATTGATTTTTAAAAATTAAATTGCACTAAACAACAATTACATAATAACAAACAACATAACCTTGAAAATAAATTAAATATTTGTAATTTAACTATATTTTACTAAATTCGTCATGAAAAATGTCGTCAATGGGTGTCGTCAATTGTTTCACTTCAAATCGACCAGTTAACTTGAGCTTTGCTATAATAGACGAAAATTGCAAAATTACATATTTAATATTTAATTACCGATGAAATGTGATTCCGTTTGTTTTGTAATTAGATGTTTTGCTGTTTCACAACATTGTTAGAGATATTATCTTTATTACAATAACTACAGAATATTTTTGGAATATACGGGACGTACACATAGGTCAGTTGTTGGCGCTGTACTATTTCAGCTTTCTAACTTGTAATTTCAGTGCAAACGAGAGTTGATATTTATAAGTGATGTATCACTGATGAGTTACCAGGAATGTATGAACCTTATTTCGTATCTATTTCTGGTTATATGCTCGATGCGCTCGATGATATTATACAACACCTTCAATCTATAGACAAGAACATTCACAGCAGCGACATGTTCCAAACTACTCTCTTTTGTTTTAGTGTTGAATTTTATCAAAGAGTATCAGTACCGTAGTACCATGGCCAGGCGTGGCAGTTTATACCAATTGGGAATGAGCTGGACGCGCAGAAAATATTGAGTGTTTACCAATGATATTTATACATAGTTGGGGAAAGAACGTAAAACCCCTGGCAAAGTCGCTATTAAATTTTTATTGAATTGATATTCAATTATTTTTATGTGAAATTACTCCACTAGTTTGTTATAATTATTAATACAAAGATCGAACACTCAGAAAAATTCCTTCGATCCTGCCGGATTCGAACCGACGCCAGACGCTATACCAACTAAGCCACGGAACGAACCAGAAGTCGCCATTAGTTGCACAATACATTTCACTTTGCTTTGACCCAGGGGCCTTCCGCTTACTATTTATAATTACTATATTACTAAAAAGAAAAACAATTGAAGTAAAAGAAAAAAATACGGTCGAGTTGTTGAAATTACTTATGTTATTTTATATATTTCTCTTGCGGAAAGATCTTACGATCATGCAGCTTGGTCTCTTTTGTACTTTTTAAGTTTATAATGGGAACCATAGTAACTATTTTATTCTTATTATCCCTACTCTGTTATTGCGTTGTCAGAACACGCTGTTGCTTATTAATCTGATATTGAAGTGTGGTGTCTTTACCGCACAAAAGTGAAACACGGCGTGTGTATGAGACGCCGCATTTAGTATGCTAGTACATAGATATCGTTGGTTTTATATCTAATACATCCATGGCTGTATGCGTTTTCACCTTTTACAAAATTTTATATCGAATTGTATTGAGGCGCACTATAAGTTTCCGGAATGAATAAGAAAAAAATACTATAAATGGTCAGAAATGAATTTATTGTTTCTCAAAATATTCTTCGTTAGCGTTAATGCACTTTTTCATACGAATGAACCAATTTTGAAAACATTTACGCCACTCCTCCGTCACAATCTTAGAAACATATTTTTCTTACTCTTCAACAGCCTCTTCAGGTGATGAAAATCGTTGACCGCGTAACTAGTTCTTAATTTTTGGATTCTCGATTGCTGCTTTGTTTTGGGATCGTAACTATAAATACATGTTTCGTCACCTGTTACTATGTCCCACACAGATCCACCGAGAACACAGCTTTTTCACACTCAAATGCTTATGTAGTATTGATTGTATTTGACTCATGCCTATGGCTAGCAATGCCCGAAACTCATGGTATATCACATGTTTCTTTTGATCGTACGGCACACAGCGTCGATGTTTTTGTTGTTCACAGCAGTGGACAGGCGACCATCACGGAATTCGTCCCTGAGCATTTGAATTCTGTAAACCAGCTATAAGTAGTCGTCTTGCATGGTGCTTCATCGCCAAAAAGTTTGAACAGTTTGAAGTCGAGCGAAGCTCCGCTGAGCTATTAAATTACACTGAAATCCATAGTGATGTAGACAACCAATTTCAATATTGACAATGTAAAAACAAGTGACAGTCAGGTGAAACAAACTGTATTCTGCAGCCAAAGAGTTCCATTTTCAAATGTTGTAATTACTTTTTAAATATTGTTTATGTAAGTGGCCAGTTCCGGAAACTTATAGTACGCCCTATGTATTATCTGTGGAAAAATATTTGGCCATCTGTTCATAAAAAAAAATGCCCGCCGTTTGCAATGTACGCAATTTTTGTGTTGTGAAGCGATATTTAGTCATACATGAATGTACACAGAAAAATCTAAATAAACCTATTTATTTCGATTTCTGTGATTGTACGTAATTTCCTCGCAAATGTAATGACAAACATCACAAAAGAAAAATAAAAAATATTACAAACCCCGACTAGATAGATGTCTAATAGACTCTCGCTAGTAAGTTCTTTTTTATGTACTATATTATTTGCCCTTGCCCGAATGACTTGAAATATGTCATACTATAGAAATCCGATGATGTTACAATCTCCAAGAGGTCCCAGATTCTATTCCTGAGAAATATTTGTATATGCCTACATTTATATTTATCGTGAGTTTGTATTTGTATTTTGTATTTACTTATTGTCATATGTACATAGTCATGTGTTACAAATGTGTTACATTACGACTAGAGTGTAGTATATGACCCTGAATAGGGCACTGCAAGTCAAGATATTGAATACAATATAAGAAAATACAATTGAACGAAATAAAAAAAAAATTATAATAGGAATTAAGAGGCGTAAACAAAAAATTTTCAAATTAATAATAATTTTCAGAATTAAAGCAAAAAACGTCATGGAGAAGGTCGAGAGAATGTAATATATTAATTAATATCATGAATTCGTCAGAAATTATGTGTATATAAACTCATTATCAATTAATTATTAAGTATTTATAGTTTGATTCATTGCGTTCATTTGGAGCGTAATTGTTAAAATGTTTTTACATTTAATTATTTATGTAGTCTTCAATTTTATAATAGCTTTTATTCGTTAAATATTTTCTTAAATTTTTAAAGAACAAATAATCATTTGCTTCGTTTTTATGCCAGGCGGTATTTTATTATATATTTTTATTGCACGATAGTTTGTGCGTAATTTGTGGTGTTCTATGTGTGTGTCCATTGTACCCGCGACGCAGGGTTTCTCTAATGCGCGGCTAAGAGTGTGTGCATTGTTGTTGTTATTATTATTACATGGTAACTTTGTTCTGATGCTGGAACCAGGACTGTCTGCACATTACTCAACTTCATAACCACTTATAACAAAATTTTCACTGCGCTCCGACTGGCTAGCCCGGATTCGAAACAATTGACGGGTGTCGTCAATTGTTTCACTTCAAAACGACCACTTTAACTTGAGCTTTGCTATAATGGACGAAAATTGAAAAATTATATACTTAATATTTAATTACGGACGAAATGTGATTCTGTTTGTTCTATAATTAGATGTTTTGCTGTTTTTCCGACATCACCGAATGGAACAGCCCCCATTGTTAGAGATATTATCTATAATACAATAAATATAGAATATTTTTCGAGTATACGGAGATGTACACACAGGTCAGTTGTTGGCGCTGTACTATGTCAGCTTTCTAATTTGTTATTTCAGCGCAAACGAGAGTTGATATTTAAAAATAATATAAGACCCACTTGCTTATTTCGTCGCTATTTCTGGTTATATACTCGGTGGGGATTAAGATACATATTATAGGTATCATTTTCATCATCAGAACTTTATATGGAATATTCGAAACTTAGATAATACGTTGTTTAAGTTAGAGTAGTTTCCAACAGGTGTCCTTACCGTAACTAGTTATGACACATAACACCGCCTGCGGATGGAGTAATAACTTGAAATTTGAAGCGACTTTGACCCTTGGTGGTCACGGGCGATAGTAGTTTTGACTTAGTTTCGATCGATTGTAGAGAACTGAATATATACGGTGAATATGGGAGTTATGTTTAAGCCCATGAATTCTTGTAAGGTATTTTTTTAAGGATTGGGACACATTTGTCGATCTTCCATTTAGATATGGTCATGCCAGATGTAGGGATAGATGAAAAAGTATTTATGTAGAAGAAACGAACTGAAACAATTTCAATGAATGAATGAAACCATAGAATGAAATATTCTTTATAGCACATTATACAATTGCAACAAAATTAGTAGTTAATGTGACTTACATTATGAGACTGTTAGTTTATGTGAGTTTTTTAATGCCTAATTATCTACAGTTACATAGACTGCCTTATCTATACACATATTATAACCTCTCTATGATGTGTTCAGGAACCACATGTTACGACTGGCGAAATGGCGGCAAATAAAAACTCACGCATGTCACACAACCGTAGTTATTTTAATTCATAGTCAAACTAGAGTCAGCCCCAACTGTCATATCGTTCGATATCAAGTAACGTGTGAAAATTGTCAAAATTGTTTGCTATTGACATTTCATTTCGAATAAAACTACATCTCGACTGATATTAGAATTGAGGTCGAATCAAATTGTTTTGTGTTTTAGAGATGTTTGAAATTTGAATGTGGTAATAAAATCGAATTATATTAGCAATAATAACATTTTCACAGATAAGAAATTTGTTTTAACAAAATAGTTTATCTTCATGCTGGTCGTAATTTACGGTTTTTGAACACAGCACAAAGGGTTTATGATATGCGCGCAGATAAAAAACTTTAATTTCTAAAATTTGAAGCTGGTTCAATTTTTCTGGGAATTTAAATTACTTAGGTATTAGTACTTAAGTACTAAGCTCCATATTAATTTGGTACAAGTCTTTTGAGATCTTTCCATGCATATATGAGCTACGAAAGCACAGATACATAAACAAGGCCTTCAAACATAACTCCCTTCTTTTTGCGCTGAGGCTAAAAATCATAGGTACGTGTTGCCACGGGGAATCGAGCCGTTGACCTGTTGTTTTTGATATATAAAGCAAAAATTGTTTCACCCTTTATACTTTTTCTTTAATTACCCTTTATCTTATCTAAAAATAAGTATACATTCGTACTCAAACTCTTTGAATACTTGACTTAAATATAAGTTTTAAGTTATTTTTTACAAAGCCTGAGAATTCTAAGAGCGGCATTTTTTGTTTTTACTTTGTTCTGGACGTTAGTCAGTTTTTAATTTTTGTGAGGGCTTGGTTCGTGCTATTGAGGACAATACAATCTGAATAGTATGCTGTTGTACTTTTTTAATACAAATGATGACTAAGTAATGAATTGAAGTAGTGGCTAAGAATGTATACGTAAAAAGTTGCTTGCTTCATCTGGCTATCGAACCGTCCAAATAAGAAAAATAAAACATCCGGTATTTTTATATATCGTACTATATTTTTATGGTACCGATCGAAAGGGATAACAAGGATTAATTCCTTTTAAATAACATAGTATCTTAAATCGATTCCCAGGTGAGGCAAGCAACTTTTAATAATACTTGAATGCAGTATTACTTATAAATGAAATAAGAGTCCATTTAGGCTCCGCGCAAACGTGTGTCTTGTGTTGGATACAAGCAACCGGCAACTAGAAGATAATATTTATTATATTTTTTCATTTTATATGTACTGTGTTAGTGTGTAGTCAGAACACTCTGTTGCTTATTAATCTATGATTTATGTTTTCTCTTGTTTTAACACGCGTCCTATGTTTGTAAATCGAGATAGATAGTGTCAAATTTTGTTACTATTTCGCGATTATCAAATATTATAATGCACAAATTATACAAAAACCACAATATTACTTACCGAATCAAAGTGAATAATTTGAAACTTTAAATAAATTGTAACACAATTAGTCAAATAGCGAAATGTGAGCAACACACCGATGTAAATTAACTTTCAAAGGGACCACATCTGCGTCCACCATCTTGAATGTTTGACAACCAACTAAAGGATGTGTAGTGTCTTCACCACACATCAGTGAAACACAGCGTGTGTATCTAGTACGCTAGTTCATAGATATCGTTATTTGTATGGAAACAAACATCTATGTATATATTATATCAATGGAAACAAATAATAAAAACAGTATCGATTGCGATTAACTGCAAACAACGTTCATGTAGTGCGAATGCTCTATTCAAAATACTATTAAGGCATACCTTCAGCGGCAAACTGACGTGGCCTTACGCTAACACATTTAAGATTTATCACAAATTCATAATCGATTTATGATACCAATAATCGATTTCGAACTAGTGCATTTCTAAATTGACAACCTTCTTTTGCATTTTGAATAACTATTTAAACTATTTAAATAAATATGACAAAAATGAATTAAAATACTTTTTTATGCTTTTAAAGTTCGTATTTATGCTGGGTGTAGGCTGCATAAAATAGGATTTTATGCTCTAGTGCATAAAGTAAAATCTTCATTTAAGACAAAGGCAATCAGACGCTAACAGCCAAGCACAGAATTTTGTAAAATAAAGATTTTTTAATCCGTGTTATATTACATAATTAATAAAAGTATGCAGTAGTAATACTAATAAGTTATAAGAAATTGAAATGCATAAAAAATGAAAGCTAGTAAAATATAATTGAGCATTATGTAGTCCGACCTGAACTAAGTGTCACGTGTAGAAAAAAAAATAGAAAAAAGCGCATTGGCGGGAAATTCCTAATTTTTCTTGGCAATAGTTTACAATTTACGTTTATAAGTAATGTCGTTAAGTGAAGAGGAAATTACACTTAATTTAATGAAGAGCAAACTTGGTTTGCACAGCACTGATTTTCAGCCCGAACCTCCCTGGTAGGAGCTACGATCTCACGTTTGTGTAACAGATAGTTTATGGCTTAGAATAATAACGCATAGAAACCTAGTCCGCACACGCTAAGTGAGGCAAATTGAAGCGCGCCCAATGGGCCTACACGAGCGGGCGGGCCTGCAGTGCTCAAGGTCAACTTGCACCGCGAACATATCAAGAATTTTAGCTAAAAATGACGAAATGTGCGGTAAATGAGTGTAAAAATACGTCAGACAAACATAAAATAGATACTAACATCACATTCCACAAGGAAGTAACGCGTTTCAACTTGTATTTTTATATAAATATTCACTAAAACCGAAAATTAACCTACTACTAAAACTAGCCTACATGAATTTGATCTTTGCCTCTCTTGTGACAGTTCGTTTGATATGAAACTATCATTCTATGCGTTATTATTCTAAGGTTTATGGAATAAAATTGGCACAGACCATTAATTAAGCTATTTATGAGGAGCGCGAATGGAGAAAAAAAACAAAATAATAATAAATTACACAATGAAAACCGATACCGATTGTCAATTTTAAAACAGAAGACAAAATTTCCTTAAATGGTAAAAAGCATAGATATGTAAAAAGCGGAATAAAAAAGAACAAAAAAAATTAAATAAATGTTCGATGGGAAACAAAAAAAAAACAAAAGCACGACAGTTATCCCAAACAGACACAAACTATGTCTAAAATTTACAACATATTTTGATGACCCTGGGGTGCTTCAGCGTCCTTCTTTTGAGCAGTTAAAAATATTTTTCTCAGTTTGGAGTTAAGAGTTTTGTTTTTGTTTATTGTATTATTTTATTTAATATTTAGATAAATCTAGGATGGTGACTAGAATAGATATGAGGTATGCAAAATGTTTTTGACTTTTTCTCTGTAAAACACTATAGATAATATTTTTGTGTCAGTATTCTATTTCACGACACGTTTACACCGACATTTGTGAACCGATTTCTTTGATCCTTTTTTTGTCGGAAACCGGGTGGTATAAAATTATCATTTCCTAAGTTTTCAACATACATTAAAAGCGTTTTAATTGAACAGTCATCTTATTACGAAATTGAAGACTTCGTGTTAGATAAAGATATATGTAAAGACGATATATGAGTCTAGATTTCACACAAATTTGATTCAAAATGTAGTTCATAGCATTTAAGTTTATTTGAAAAAAAAAAACAACCCTTTCTTGCTTGTTCTTCTAAGGGAAGTCAGCACAGTGAACGAGCGGTAACTTATAAAATGACGTTTTCAAGTGTAAATTTAGTTTATCTACGGAATAAATTATTCCTTGATTTTAACTTTGATTTTGAGCGGTCCCATGTAGATCTGAAGACAATATTGTACTTCTAAGGGTGGCAAATTAGGGGTTGAAAGAGGTTTATTGAATTTCACTCGCTTTCCGTTAACCCATTTTAATAAAACTTGGCTCATAGGTGTAATTTCAATGAAAACAAAATGTTATGGTGACTTAGAGCATAGAGCTGATATGATGTTCGAATTGTAATAAATAGTTCTATTCTAAATGGCAGACAGATGAGAAGAACTCCTTAAGAGACACCCCACACTAGCGTCTTTCGAGCGTCAGCGTCTTGCCAACGCACGCATATCGACACGACGACGTCAGCGCGTTGGCGACGGAACGTAGTATCCTTAACTAATTTGTGGGCGCAACGCCAGCACTGAGGGACTTCTGAATAGTGCTGAACGTCGGATATACCGACGTAGCTTCGCGATTGCACGGACATCGTGTCAGTGCTGCGCGTGCGTTGGCAAGACGCTGAGACTCGAAAGACGCTAGTGCGGGGGTCTCTTAAAGTGTACCTTGTATTTGGGCTCACATGTTTCTTTTTGACGAGAATTCAGAAAGCAGCGAAAGCGTAGCAAAGTTTTGAAGGTTTTTTATTATAAAAAAGTTGTAATTATGATGAACCATTTTGGTGTTCCAAATTTGTTTTATTTCGTTGCTTATTATCGTAACGTAGTAACGTTCCAAAAAATTTCAAATAGTGGAAATTTTTGAGGAAAAATTCCCGAAAAATTGGAAAAATATAATTTCGTAGGCTCATATTATGTTCTACGTTTACAAATATCTTTTGAAGTTTTATTTAGCCTGAATTAAAAATAAACTTGTACAATTAAAAGCCACTGAGAGAAAAATGAGATTTTAAATGATGAAATCGAAACAACAGCGAAAAGAAAATCAACCAACAACCATACCACCACCTGTTGTTGGCTCCATCGTTATCGTTCAGTTATTTCAACTTTTGACAGCTGTCAACGTTTAATTTTTTAAATTAAAATATAAATGGAAATTATTCCATGGCCCAACACTAGTTATATCGGATTCGTATCAACTCGACCCTAACACCTGTACGCTTGAGGATTTAATGGCGGCTATTAGTGACGCCGTCGGCGTGGCTGAGTTCTGGGCCACAATAGTATGTGTATGCCAACGATTCGATAAGAAGAAGATCGGACTCGTGCCGACCAAAACCTGACGATATTTCGCCCCGTCGCTGTCCGGTGAGAACGCGGAAACACAATTGCACACTCTCACGAACCCACCAGAGACGGTCGTCTCCGGCACCACCTAGGGTATCGAGTATCCCTCTGGTGCTGATGACGCTTCTGCTGTATATCTAGGCTAACACAGAATATGAGGGTCGGATGGTTTTGCAATCACAACCCACAAATACTAAGTCTATGCCACTTTGGATCATAATGTGCAGTAAGAATTTGAGACAATTCTTTTGTGTTTTTTTAGTGTGCGTACAGATCTGGCAAATGCGTCATATATTTACGTGTATTCTTTTAGTGTTTATAATATCAAGTGACGGGGCAAATAAACCATGCGCCTGAAGGTAAGTCACATGCAAGAACATTTAATTGCACAAATGCAGCACGATATACTGAAGAAATGACAGACTGAAGGAATTTTCATTCATGTTGTTCAAACTTTTTATCATCAGCATCAACCTATTTATGCGTCTCACTGCTGGGCACGGATCTCCTTTTAGACGAGGGTTTAGACCACAGTCCGCCACGCTGGCCCAATGCGGGTTGGGGACTTCAAAAACGTGCAAGTTTCAGCACGATATTTTTGTTTGCCGACAAGCTCATGGTAAATTTGAAATTAAATTTCATTCATTCATTTGCAATTATTTTTTCCCGTAGTTCCCCTCTTACAAAACCTCAAAACTTATATTGGTTGTCGGTCCACCTCGAACGTTAACAATTTGTTGCTGGCCATTATAACGTTTTAATAAATATACTTAGAGGTGTGAGCCCGGACTCGAACCCACGACTTCTGTTTGAATGGCGGTGGGTCAAATCAATAGGTGACTATGGCTTGACATCTTTTATCAATAACAATTGAATCGCTTACCTTGTGTTTGAGCAGCCGTCAGCGTTCCGGCGAGAGCAGCCGCATGTCAAGTCTGAAAAGTCCAGCCATCTTACAGCGTTTCACTGGCACTCCGCACGGCGTCACAGGCCTCACTGGCAGTGCCAGCCGCCACGAGGGAAACGCCGAGTGGGCGGGTAGCGTGGTCGACACGCCCCTTGCAACAAGTTGCTAGATATCTGAGCGATTGGATGTCTTTACCCTTGTGATTTTTCTTTTGGTGTTTAGGCGAGGTGTTCAATAGGAAAGATTTAAGCTAGATTAGATAAGAACTAGGTATATTTATTCTTTACAAGTCATGTCATGTCTAGATTTGATTTGGTGTGCGTGTATATAATTATTGTGTTAATTAATTTTGATGTTTTTTTATGACACCACGGGACGAACTGGTCGTGCGCCTGCAGTGCCGTTAAATCGCAAAGATCTGAAAGGTCCCATGTGCCTGTAACTTTACCAGCACCCTTACACTTAAAAACCAAAACGCAGTAATGTGCACTCTACTGCTTGGCGGCAGTACTTTCCTGGACGAACTCTTTCACAAGGATATCCACTGATCTCAAGAGGGGTTTTATGGTGTTTAGTGTTTACAAAGAGTATATCTCAGTATAGGAACATCAGGGATCCAGCGGCGAGATCAGCGGACGACATCGCAGGAATCGCGAGGCGAAGCTGGATGAGATTATCACGTGACCTTGGGGAGTGCAACAGAAAGTTGGAGGCACCCAGCAGTAGGTGAAGTCAGGCAGTATATGGTGACGATATCTCAGTAACAGAATTTGTAAACAATGTCAGAAGGTAGAATCTCTACTAGTTTTTTTATAACATCAACTGACGGGACGAACAAGTCGTGCGCCTGATGGTAAGGTACACACCTGTCCATGACAATTACAGTGCCACTCAGAGCTTTCAATTGCAAAGATCTGAGGGGCACTGCCACTGCGCCCGTCACCCTGAGACATAAGTTGACAAGTCCATGCCTGTAATTTCACCAGCACCCCTTACCGTTCAAAACCGGAACACAGTAACGTTGACATTACTGCTTGGCAGTAGAAATAGGTGGCAGTACTTCCCTGGACGAACTCGTTCACAATAAGCTCTTATGCTACTAAACTACTACCTAGATATAGCTCATTTTCAACCTAAGCATTGAGTAGCCTCTTTTGTCGTTTCAACTGCATGACGGTTGTCCAGAACTATAAAGACAGCCGAAGAATGTTGATATTAAATATTCTGAAACTATCCACACAAGACGGCACAAATTACGGTAGGTTTATATTCAGTAGTGGATACAGTCTGACTGTAGATAACTGACATTATTTCACTGAGAATATTCATACGAAAATGTAAATATTTTTGTGTATATTAAAAACTATATCCCTTTGTATATTAAGACCAAATTTGCGAACTCAACCTAACCTTAACCTAACTTATATATCTGAAGGTTTAGTAGATATATTCCTAACTAACGAGGGAGAAAATGCTGACCAAACTTCAATCCCTTGGTGAAATAAAACCACAACTGCAAAATGACAATTTTTCAGAAGAGAGAGAGTTTATCACCGAAAATAATCGATAATTGTTTTAGGGTTGCGTCATATTGCCGCCGCCGGGTGATGCATTAAAACGAGCAATGCAACGTAAATTTTATCCTCTACAACAGAGGTTCCCAGACTTTTTTCCCATAGACCACTTTCGAAATTTAGCTGGTTCCGGTGGACCCCCTGCAGGTACATTTCTACCATATTCCATATCCATATTATTTTTTATCACGCCAACATAGATTCCCGTCGAGTCTTCCGTGGATCCCTGGACCTGGGCCACTTTGGGAACTAAGGCTCTACAAGATCAGGTTACATTTCTTTAAACAAAAAATGAAAACGAAATTGCAGGAAGTGGCGGTCCACTTTACAAAGTGCATTATACTATAGAACGCACTATCTACTAAATATAGTATTAATTTCTTGCTACAGAGATTTCTTGGCGCATCTCGACGCAGTCAGGCTTCGCTAGCTTAATCCGCCTCGGACAATACAAAACTTCTCAATAATAAGGTATATTTCTTTGAAAGGCGGACTGCATAGTAGATGCAATACAATATAGAACTTCATTTCTACAAAATAATATTATATATTTTCCCAAACACGGACGGACGGAAACGGAAAGTTTGTCATTTGTGGGCCGTACGACTTCTTTCCGGCGAAGGCCTGCGAAATAAGTATGAAAATCCATTAGGCACTATTCGCTGCACTTTGAAATATATATGCTAATAACGAACTATATAAACAGGCAAAAGAAAAACTCATAGATACTTAAAAAAGAAAAAGAAAAAGGCGGTAAATTTAAATAAAGTGCTTAGGTATACTTTCTGATTTTGTGTATTTTCGACGAAAAATGTGTTCTAATGAGAAGAGCAATAACGGAAATACAAATTCAAATTAAAATTCAAAATAATCTTTATTTCATAGGTAAGCATTATTACACTTGAAATCGTCACAATATTAAACTCTACCGCTCATTCGTAAGGCAGATTCCCCTGAGAAGAATGAGCAAGAAACTCTAGGGGTTGCTCTTTGTAAATAACATTTACAATATTTTTTTTATTTTTATTTGAAACATCAGACATCGAGACTACCTCCATGAGCTAAACGGGTTACTACCACGGATTTTTGTCATTCAAGTACGCAGAAGTTGTGTAATAACCTTTAGTATAAAGTTTTTGTTTCACTATAGTTTTAAACCTCGTGTAAGGCAAATTTTGTATATCAACCGGAATCGTGTTATAGAAGCGTATACATTGCCCCTTAAATGATTTTTTGACTTTGTGAAGACGACTATCAAGAAAAGCTAGTTTATTTCTATTCCTCGTCTTAATGTTATGTCTGTCACTATTTTTCATAAATAAATTACTATTCCTTTGAACATAAATTACATTCTCATAAATGTACTGTGAGGCTAGTGTAAGAATGTTAATTTCCTTAAACTTATCTCTCAAAGATACTTTGGGGCCCAGATTGTAAATTGCCCTAACTGCACGTTTCTGCAGGACAAAGATTCTGTTGATATCGGCGGCATTACCCCAAAGCAAAACAAAATACAGTAATTGTTTGTGCTCCGCCTAATTGAAAACAAAAGGTAACAAAAGGTATTATCTGTGGGTAACTTGCTGCTGGCTTGCTTACATGAAAACTTATAAAAGTTCCATGCTATGGAGCTTAGAATAATAACGCATAGAATGATAGTTTCATATCAAACGAACTGTCACAAGTGAGGCAAAAACCAAATTCATGTAGGTTAGTTTTAGTAGTAAGTTAATATTCGGTTTTAGTGAATATTTATATAAAAATACAAGTTGAAACGCGTTACTTCCTTGTGGAATATAATGTTAGTATCTATTTTATGTTTGTCTGACGTATTTTTATGCTCATTTACCGCACATTTCGTCATTTTTAGCTAAAATTCTGGAGCTGTTCGCGGTGCAAGTTGACCTTGAGCACTGAAGGCCCGCCCGCTCGTGTAGGCCCTTTTGGCGCGCTTCAATTTGCCTCAGCGTGTGCGGACTAGGTTTCTATGCGTTATTATTCTATGCTATGGAGAACTAAGTGAATAACATCATCAAAAGTTCAACAGACTACTAATATGTGCCTGGAAAAACAACATTTTCTTCTAGCAATTGTCCTAACATGT
Organism: Hyposmocoma kahamanoa; assembly: GCF_003589595.1. NCBI lineage: Eukaryota > Metazoa > Arthropoda > Insecta > Lepidoptera > Cosmopterigidae > Hyposmocoma > Hyposmocoma kahamanoa. The sequence continues at coordinate 974,084 of NW_020654466.1, forward strand.
CAAATATTACTTTTACTTTTTTATTATACATCATTCTCTCTTTGGTCTTTTATTATTTCCTCACACTGTTTCACAAGTAACTCATACTCGTTCATCAATACCTTACTTCCTGGCCTCTGTAGTAATGTACTATATATTAAAATATTTGTTATTATTGTTATTAATACAATGACCGAACAAACACAAAGAAAAATCCCTTCCATCCGGACTATCTATCCATTTTTCTTTGTCATTGTTCGATCATTGTGTAAAAAAAATAATAACATTCTAGTGGTGTCTCCTCACAAAACAATATATATGAATATCATGGTAGTAAAAATACCATGATATTCAGTACAAAGAAAACATTGCATGTAAAAAAACAATATAAAAATATTGTCACCAATATCCTGTACTGGCCCTACAGTGAGACAATAAGTGTTACTCTAGACACGCCCCCGCTTTGCGCCTGATTTTTTCAAATTTGACCAATCGCCGCCGGCGGCTGATAATGCTGATCAATGCCGATTGTTGCTGATTGCGATTCTCACAGCTCACACACTTGTTGATTGTGTTTTGGATATATTCCAGGCGTCTTCGCTTCGCTAATATGCGGATTGTTGTTGCTAAGGCGGACCTAAGATTCGTATAAGATAGAAGCACAAGTGAGGCGCAAACATATATGTATAATCAAGTTAAACATGTTTTAGAAGGCATTTATAGATTTTTGTTATGATAATTAAAACAATTACCTTGCATTATTGTGTGACTTTATTTCAATAATGCCATGACATTTACGTGGATTTGAAAAGCCACTAATTTACCGAAGTATAACAATTTCGTCGTGTCAAGTAAATTAACAAGATTTACGGGAATCTATTTTTAGCAGTCTGTAGCCAACATAAATTACTTACTACTTACTATTTGGTTGTAAAAATGAAAGTTGCAGGAATTTAAATAACAAAGAAATAACGTTAAAACAATCATCTGTAACATTGGTTTTGTGTAGATACGGGCTTTTTATCAATGCTGCATACGCGGTTTTTCACTATCCCCGACGATATTCAGAGCAGCCAAATGTTCAAAAAAATTCTTTCTAAAGAAATAAGGATATTTTATTTATTACACACTTTATAATAGCTCCTTTTGAAGGAGGTCGTCTGTGGAAGAATTACCACCTTACCTGTTTCTGCCGCCAAGCAGTTATAGTGACTATTAGACTTTTTTTATGACATCAAGTGACGGGACAAGCAAGTCATGCGGCTGGTGTTAAGCAACACGCGTGTCCATAGCAGTTGCAGTGTCACTCAAAGTTTTAAATCGTAAATACCTGAGGGGCACTGACACTGTACCTGTCACTGCGAGAGGTAAAGTTGACAAGTACCATGTGACTATTTATTTACCAGGGCCCCTCGAATCCGGAACGCAGTGATGCTCATACATTAAATACTTCCCTGGACAGACTCTTTCACAAGACGTTCTACTCCATTACCTTGTCAAACCAAAACTGCATTCTGAGAAAAAGCATTTACGCAAAAGAATTTTCCGGTTTTTTGGATGTTTGAGGTGAATAACATAAAAAGATACATTTAATTTACGTTGTACATTAGATATTAAAGTATTATATCTAGCCATTATGATTTTACTTTGGAAAGTAAGTTATTTCTATTGAAAAACGCATAAATTTCTTTTCCCTCGTTGACAGCCGAAAGATTCTTGTTGTTATGAAATTACAAAACACTATTTTGAACCTTGCAGTGTTTTGGTTTGACACGAAGGAATGTTAAAATTTTAGTAGACCCCCGCTCCTGAGAAATTTACGCTATCTGAGAGTTTTTGCTAACTCAGCCGCCCAGCAACACTGTACCTACACTGTAACAAAAGACTATTGCTGTGTGCTTTGTTGTGTCAAAATTATATTCAAAATTTTATTACTTACCATTGACTTACAAATAAATGGACCACGGTTCTAATACAAAAAACCACGAAAAAGATGTCCCAAGTCAACCTATTTAAACGCAGTGACATGTAAAGGAATATGAAAAGGCTAAAACGTTGAATTTAAATTGTAATGTCATCGCAGTATCGCGCTGTCAGTCGAACAAATGAAGACTAAAGCGGAGTTTGACGCTCTGTATACGATTTTAACGCCTTACAAGTTCGGACACTTTTTAGCGCGGACGCGATGTCCATATAATTGTAAGTCAATGTTACTTCCTATGTATTTTAGTTTTTAATATCTCATTCAGGCCTAAGGAAATCGTATGGAAGCGCTGTTAAATTAAAACATTGTAAGTGACTTTACGGTGTGTTGGTTTTATTCGGCAGTGCAACTAGAATATGTATATACATATTATCGAGTATTATACTCGATGATACATGCAGACCATCACACTTGTCTTCCACTGGGGTAAACACAGACCTTGAATCTTCTCTCTCTGCGTTCCTGACAAACCTCTTTCACCTCCTTGTCCTCTCGCATCAGTTTCTTGATATGTGCCGTTTATTCTTGACACTTTTAGCTTTATGATGATGAAATATCGCTGTCATTGCTTTACACATACAGTTTATTATAAAACATCCAAACCTTGACCTTGGATTTTCTCCCCGGTAGGTCGGTTTACCGCAGTGGTGCTACGGGTCAGGGGTCACGGGTACTGTGCGAAACAATGTAAGGGCTTGCATAACTTGAAGTTTATCATGCGGAAACTTTGTTCTTCCCATTTCCGCATTTACAGGGACCGGTTTGTTTCAAGTTATTTAAAAAAAAACAGCGACTTTCAAATGTATGTTACATTTGAAAGTCGTTTGTTTTTCTTGAGAGAATTTTTTTATAAATTTTCTTATGATATTAAGTGACGGGATGAACATGTCGTGCGCCTGGTGTTGAGCGACACGCCTGTCCATAACAGTTGCAGTGCCACGCAGAGCTTTAAATCACATAGATCTTAGGGTCACTGCCACTGCGCCCGTCACTCTGAGACACAAGTTGACAAGTACCAAGTGCCTGTAATACCATTCTTACTCTTTGAAACCGAAACGCAGTAATGATCACATTACTGCTAGGCGGCAGAGATAGGTCAGTTCCTCTGTGCTCTACTGCTACTAACATGTCCTAAAGAAAACTCCTTTGCTTGTTTATAAATTTTCAATTCCTTATTCAAACTAAACTTACCTAATAATTTTTATTTCACAGGTAAGCAAATTACTAATTAATTAATTATTAAAAAAAAAAAAAAATAAAAAACAAAAGGTAAGCAAATTACACTTGAAACCGTCATATTGATTCAACTCTACTGCGCATTGGTAAGACAGATTCCCCTGAGAAGAATGAGTAAGAAATAATAGGGGTTACTCTTTGTAAATATACACCTGTGTTCATTTATTTATCTTCTTTTTTAACTGACAATAATATAATCTCAGTACAGAGTACTAAAAAAAACCGACCTCAAAAGTACGCGAAATTACGTCTATTTGCTAAGTTTTATTAAAATATCCCCTAGTTCGCCACTATACAGGACTTGATACGGACCTGATACTAAAATAGGTTCTCACTACGACACTACACAAAGTATATTGAGAGAAAAATGCCTTGAATTGGAGAAATAGCAAAATCAACCATTAAAGTAATTGCTCCTAAATTAAAGTTAGGCGCTATTTATAAAAAAGAATCTTCATGCGTGAACAGCCACCCTTAGAGGTCGATGATTTTCTTCAAAATGAAATGGAACCACTATGGAAGTACCCCCTTTCCAACAAAAAAAATAATCATGAAAATCGTTCACAAATACCGGAGTTATCGCGTAACACACATACAAAAAAAAAGTGACATACAGTCCAATTGAGAACCTCCTTTTTTGAAGTCGGTTAAAAAAAGGAGTCTTAATTCGACTGTGTTTTTTTGTATGTAACGCGATAACTCACGGCATTTGTAAACCGATTTTGATAATTCTTTTTTGTTGGCAAAAGGATACCTCATTGGTGGTCCCATTTAAATTTGACCAAAATCTAATCTCCCTCTAAACTAGGGGATGAATGACTTTTGAGGTCGGTTTTTAGTACTCTGTCCTGATATTATTGACGGGTGAATTAGATAGTACATAAGTTTATTTATTAGTTTAAATATGCAGGTAAGGTACAATAAAGGCTTAAATACTAGAAAGTGACAAAACTAGAATTAAATTATATGAATCAAATTGGATCCCCGCGGCTAGGTACCCAAAATGCTGGCAGCGTTCCCACTTTAAATAGCTATGCTAATGCGTTACGTAAGGTAGCTGGATTTCCCAGACAGTTTATTAACTTTCCGAATAAATTTTGTACAGATGAAGGGCACCGGCACCCAACGGGCCAAGGGTTTCAACTCCAAAGAGTGCAAATAGGTAATCGGAGCCAAGGTCCTGGTACTTATTACTCTTTATTCTTTCCGCCAGCTCAGTTGCGGAGCCAGTCCTCTTGCAATATTCATTTCAAATATGATAAATCGAGACAGCATGCTGTAGCTAAACGGGTCACTACCATGTATTTTTGTTATCTATGTATGAACGCAGAAGCTGTAAAATACCTTTAGGACGCATTTACTCGACACGAATTTCTTCACGCTCACGCCGCGCGGAGACCGCGTGCTTCTGTCATGTCAAAGTACGTTCTATTTGTTTAGCTTTTACGTTTTAACTTAAACGGGTGTCCGGGCGCGCGGGCGACACTGGCTTGTCTTTGGTCTACGTGGCGACCGCGCGGCGGTGTTGTTCGGAGAAATTTAAATGTTATTGCCTAGTTAATAAAATTCAGATTCGCCATTAATAATAATAAACCATTTATTTCAGGCCATAGCCCATAAGATAATGGTGTTAGTTACAAAAGAAAACCTTAGAACTATGTTAGTATGATTACATTGAATTTTGAGATATTGACAGAAAATTTAAATATTAAAATTTGGAAAATGCACTATTATTAATTTGACCAGTTGTAATGTTTACCCAAAAGATTAAAATTGTACAGTCAAAACGATGGGCAAACATCCTCAGGATGCCATTGCCACTATCACGCACTCGCTTTAGCAGAGACAACACTTTTTTACGCCTAATGGCATAAAAGTCATCTGTTCGCGGTTCAGCAAATGCCGTGCAGTGCCGTGGCAGTCTCAACAGCATCCTGAAGATGTTATTGTATTCTACTCGTATTGAGTTATATGTACGCAGTGTATATCTAACTACTACTCGAGTACATTGACTGACAAAAAGCTTTAAAAAGCGTAACTTTTACCTCTTTTGTACAACGAGTGAATCTACGGGCCAGCATGTTTCCTCTCACAGCCAGCGCTCTGCGCTCCCTTTCAATATCTAGATCATCTTTCATGCTGTCAGTAATAACGTGACCAAGATATCTAAACTTATCAACTCTATTAAGGGGCGTGCCACCAAGCGTTATGGTACAACATCTGGATAGTATTTACCTGCCTTTACAACAAGCAGTTCACTTTTTTTCAGTTGTACTTCAGCCCATGCTTGGCCCTAGCAGACCCATAATTGATACTATTGACGCGTATATTATCAATGAAGCAACCGACATGCATGCTGCCGAGTTCATCCAGAAGCTGATTAATGTAAAGATTGAAAAGCAATGGTGACATAAGCCCCCCCTGCCTCACACCGCAATCGAGTCGGTAATCATCGGACACCTTGCCTGCCCATCTCACCTGATTTACTTGGTTATTGTACCAATATTTAAGCAAATGTATGCATTCCGCCGGCACATCCGTGCGTCCTAGTTTGTCCCATAACAGGTCGGAATTCACAAGGTCAAACGCCTTTGACAGGTCCAGGAAACACGCATACACCGGCGTTTTCCTTTCAGTATAATACTGAATAGTTTTCTTTAGGCACCAGATGGCACTTTCAGTAGACAGACCCGCTCGGAAACCAAATTGAGTGTCATTAAATTTTACATGTCTACTGAGGTGGTTATTAAGCAAACTATCCAATATTTTAGCAATTACTGTTGCAAGTGAGATGGGTCTATAGTTAGCCAGATCCGAAACGTTACCCGTTTTGTTCTTTACCAACGGCACTACAATAGTTCTTATAAGACCCTCTGGTAAGTAAGAGTGACGCAAGCACAACGTATAAAACATTGCCAAAATTCCCGGTAAATGTTCCCCCGCATACCTGAGATGCTCGATGCTGAGACTGTCGTGTCCTGGGGATTTTCCTCGCTGCATTATAATAGCCGCGACTTCCTTTGCGGAAAAACTTACTGTACTCCCCCCAATGCAGACCCACCATCGCGCATACGGCAGGGCATAGTATTCAACGGTGAGCTAACTGTGAAATTTTTTTTTTAAATTGTTGGCTATGTCCACACGATCACTCACCCCCCCGACATTCAAGGGAACACTTGGGGTCACATTACACTTATTTGTGTTTTTCCAAAAGCTTCTGAAGTCCTTTGCCGAATGGTGTGATGCTAATATGTCACACTTAATTTTCTCTTGCCTATTCTGACACCATTTCAGGTTTGACTTAAAAAGCCTTCGGCTCTCTGTCGTTTCGTTAAATACTACACCACTACGTGGTTTTCCTACTGATATCCACACTTGAAATTTAGCCCTTATATTCCGATGAGCGCTAGCTACATGCGTTCCACCTTGCTATAAAACGTCCCTTCCTACAACATTTTCGTACTTTCGATTGTCGAGAAGCTGCTTGCAGTGTACTTATTACAGTTTTGTATACATTATCTAAGAGTATGTAATGCTTAGGATTATGACACATTTTATCCTCACAGTGCATTAGATCAGACGGAAACACTACTAGACTAAGCTTTTCGTGACATATTGAGTGATAGAGGTCAACTTGGGGCTTTTGTCTTTCTCCCCACACAATTTCATTGTATAATGGCTTACAATTATCACACTTAACTCTTACTACACCAATATCACATTCCATAAATAGGGGCAAATGGTCGGACCAAAACAAGTCTTGGTTCACCCATATATTACGTACTGTTTCACGTGCAGATGTGGTGACAATGAATTGATCCAACCAACTGTACATGAAGACGTGATAACTGGGCGGTCACTCGCGGCGCCCGCTCGAAAACATTCTCCTCGATTAACAGGGCGCTTAGTGTAGTGTTTTTATTTACTACAGTTTTAAATCTCGTAAATGGCAAAAATATTAACCGGCGTCTCACTATACGTTTACAATTGGGCAATACACTATCTCTACGTTAGCGCCTTACGAATTTTGTACAATAACATATTCAGGATGTTGTTGCAGCTGCCACGTTTTTGAAATGCATCGAGGATGTTCGGCTAAGGCTTTGCAGCTATAATGCGAAAAAGAGCGGCTTCCCTGGTGCATAGAGTTCGCGAGTCAGCAACAACAGACTCCTGATTATACTCAGGAGTCTGTTGTATAATTGCAAACAGGGTCCAGGGTTTTTTTCATAAGCACTGATCCCGGTTGCATATTAGTTTTAGAAAAACATGTTATTTGTAGTACCTATTCTATTTTTAAGTGCTTTGTTACTAACCTCTGTGAATGAATATTCCGAAATATAGTACCTTACTGCAGAGGCCGGGAAGTAACGGTTGCTGGACGAGTGAGAATTACAATTTGCTAAAAGAATATGTTGTTATTTTTCCAGGCACATATTAGTAATCTATAGTAGTCTGCTGAAATTCAGATGACGTGATTCACGTGATTTTGCAGTGCATGAAAGTTTCATAAGTTTTCATGTATCTTTTTTTTTGCTCATAGTTAAAACAAATTTAGCCACGGCTAATCTCTTGTTTTAAAGTAGGCGGAGCACAATCAATTACTACATTTCCTTTATCGCTCTTCCCACTAAAACAGTTCTTTCGACAAATACCAAAGCACTTTAGTTTATTTTACCGCCTTTTTTAAAAAAAAGCAGCATTTTTAATTATAGGAATCACGAACACTGGGCAGTTGGCTGTATGCGACATAAAAGTCTAATAATGAACTACCTATAAATATTTAGTTCATTATTAGTAGACACATTTAAACATTTAGAAAAATGGACAGTAATGGATTTTCATTCTTATTTTGCAGGCCTTGGCCGGGAAGAAGTCGCACATTTAAATAACAAAAACTTTCCGTGTTCGTTTTTTAAAAGTAAATTGCAAACATTTCCGAGCATGTTTGAGATTTGAATTTGAATACCTTAGAACATAATATATTACCTTAGAATATATAAAGAATAACGCATAGAATGATAGTTTCATATCAAACGAATTGTCACAAGAGAGGCAAAAATCAAATTCATGTAGGCTAGTTTTAGTGGTAGGTTAGTTTTAGTGAATATTTATATAAAAATACAAGTTGAAACGCGTTACTTCCTTGTGGAATGGTGATGTTAGTATCTATTTTCTGTTTGTCTGACATATTTTTACACTCATTTACCGCATATTTCGTCATTTTTAGCTAAAATTCTGGAGCTGTTCGCGGTGCAAGTTGACGTTGAGCACTGACGGCCCGCCCACTCGTGTAGGCCCATTGGGAGCGCTTCAATTTGCCTCACTTAGCGTGTGCGGACTAGGTTTCTATGCGTTATTATTCTAAGTTGAATATCTATATTAAGGCCTTTAAATGAATTTGTGACTGTGTGGAGACGACTGTCAAGTCACACCAAACAGCCAATTTTTTTGTTCCGCCTGTTTATGTTGTGTTTCGTTTATTACTATTCTTTTTAACATAAATTTTCATAAATGTACTGTGACGCTAGTTAAGTATGTAAATTTCTTTAAACTTTATATTTTTTTTTTTTTTTTAATACCTGACATGCAAATGACTCCACTCCACCTGATGTTAAGTGGAAAGTGGTATCCAAACGCGAAGGAACCTAGTGCAGCGATGGAATCCTCACTGCACTAGCCGCCTCCACCCTGCCTGCCTACAATATGCCTCTTCACGCCTCGTTTGAAGGACCCCATATCATAAGAGGGAGGGAAGACATGTGCCGGAAGGGTTGGGTTGGGTTGGGTTGGGTTCTAGATTTGATTTGCCCTAACCGCATATATTTACAGGACAAAAATTCTAATAATATCAGCGGCATTAGCCCAAAGCAAAATACCGGATGTCATTAATATTATATCTAATAAGCACACTTAAAGATAATATTCAATTTATTTTTATCGCAAAAACCGTCATTGCGGCTTAAACATAAAAGATAGATATACCATGCTTTTGATTTTATTTGTAGATTTATTGCTAACTTTTACCACGACTTTTACGTATATCCAATAGTTTGGTTAAAGCACGCGCTCAGAGGATCGATTCAAAACCCTACGCTACTCAGTTGTCGATCGATTTCTTTTCATTTTTAAGTCTCCGAACGTCCTATTGTTTACAAAACGAGAATGTAATATGGAAATCTCTTATTATTTTAAATAAAGTCTGGATTTTGATCATTTTTATTAATTTATTTTAATGCAAGACTAATGCATTCCTATATTTCAGGCCTTTATAGTTTGAAAAATGCACGTAAAAGGATTTTAATGGTTCTTAAGGTCTATTTCACCGACTAACTTTGTAAAGGCTGTTGGATAACTAGCTCGGAAAGCGCCCTTCGATTCGAGAACGATATCCGATCGAATGATTCGGTTAACATATCGAAGAGTTCTGAATGGGGGTCCAGATCCGACTAGCCCACGCATCACATCGAGCACCTTCGAGATGCATTTTAAAATTGACATAGTTGTTTAGTTGTTGTATTTGCCCATCAATTTAAATGAAATTAACTTTAAATGTTAGTGCAAACTTTCCCGCCGCAGTTGTCGTCTTCATTATTACCTCCTCGTCCGGCACTCCGTACAGGACCCGGTCAGGAATGTGCGTTTTAAAGATTTTAGTGATTTTCTTCAATGGGTTAATTTTTGTTTTTATGTTCGGTTTCTTCACTCCGCGGGGTGATGTGGCGGCTTTAAACGCCGCCTATTATCACGGGCTCGCTGTGGCAGTCTCTTTGGACGAGAGTCGCCAAGGAGAGTGTCACACTTGCCAATATTTTCGATAGTTTTTTAGTTACGTGGAGCGTCACTTATGCCAACAATTTCAAATGGTTTGAATTGTTTTGTAAAACTACGAAATATTATAATTTATGAATTCACGGGGCCGTTTTATTATTCAATAGGGGAACGATAAAGTCCCCAAATTTCAATATGTTATTTATGACTACATCTAAATTGAACTGGCTGTTGTGGAGATTAGAGTGCACAAACGTACAATCGAAAAATATGTCTTCGGTAGGTTGCGCTATTTTAAAACAGACTCAAATTTTTTACAATTTAATATTTTCTAAATTGCACGGTGAAATCTTTTTTTTATAATACCAAGTGACGGGATAAACAAGTCGTGAGCCTGGTGGTAAGTGACACGCCTGTCGATAACAGTTTCAGTGCCACTCACAGCTTTAAAACGCAAAGATCTTAGGGGCACTGCCACTACGCACGTCATCCTGTGACATTAAGTTGACAAGTCACATGTGCTTGTAATTTCACCAGCACCCTTACCATTCAGAACCGGAACCCAATAATGCTGACATTACTGCTTGGCGGCAGAAATAGGTAAGGTACTACCCTGGACAAACTATTTCACAATGCACTCTACTGCTACTACAGTAATATTGTTAATAAATCAATACTGTCAGTAGACGAAAAACACAATTTTCAGAAAATAAAGTTTCTAGAAATAAACGATATTATTAGTCAAAGTCAAACAATCATTTATTCCATAGGTAAAACTTTTACACTTCAAAACGTCACTTTTTAACCTACTGTTCGTTCTAGTGAACGCTGATGACGCTGACCTCCCTGAGAAGAACGAGCAAGAAACTCTAGGGATTGCTCTTTTCAGATAAATTGAAAAGCTTTAGAATACATTTTGAATCATATTTGTGTGGAATCTAGAGTCATGTTGTCTTTCCATACATCTTTATCTAACACGTAGTCTACAATTTTGTAATATGACTTTTCAATTAAAACGCTTTTAATGTAAGTTTTAAACTTAGGAAATGGTAATCTTAACATATGCTTTGGAATCTTTGTTGTGAAAACGTATACAGAATCGTTTACCTTAGGTAAACGAAATCGTGGTACCATGAGTTTGGGCTTAGTTCTAAGGTTAATATTATGGATATATTCTTTCTTAACGAAATTATATGTTTTTACGGTCATACAAAATATTTGAGTAAATGTACTGTGATCTCTGTGAGAAACCCGAGAACCTGGATGGTACACAGAACGAATCGTTTGTTTTTGCAATACAAATATGGTTGACACATGAGAATCCCGTAGGACATTATACTATAGAGGTAACTAAAATAGTCTAACGTTTTTCTTTTTATGTCGCAGTAAGTACGTGCTATCACCCACAAGATGAAGTACCGACTACAAACACACTGAAAAGGATACGTACAGTCGGGAACATAGGCGTATAACCCTGTCCGCGATAAGACCCGCACGGTTGCTATCTCCCCATTATAACACATTAGACGATCCAAAGCAATACATCATAATACGCTATAGAACCGGCATGACATTCGTATATATATGTAAGTGGAAGTATTTCTTGTTCAATGTTACGTGATTATTTATTATATCGAGGTCATATTTACACGTTTTTCGAGGTTTGTGTACCTTCTTCTATGTGCAGGTTCCATCACCATGTGGCACAATGAAAAGCTCACCGAACCGAAGCTCATCCGAACCCACGGTGTTTGCTTGAGAAGCGGTAAGTTAAATCGTGAGGCTATCACGACTTAGTATCATACAAACACATACGCAAGATAGATTTGATACCTGACAAAATAAATAAATAACTTTTTCAAAAAAACCGGCCTCAAAGTTTGCTTATCTGCTTTTTTCAATTTCCATGGGGTCCCCCGTCCCCTCATCAGACTCTGACTTCTTGGTGACAATGGGACTGTTACGGACTCCTTTGTACATTTTGTATTTTATTTTCTGATTGTCATGGTGACTTGGTGATTACATGTATTGCGTCAAGTGAAAAGTCGATTTTTATTTGCAGAAAATAATTAGTAATTTGTAATTGCCGAAACGAACCCTGATTATAACCCTTTTAAACAAAATAAGAATTTTCAAAATCGGTACACAATTGATGAAGAAATTGGTGAACACACGGATATATCTATAAAATTTGAGGATTTCTTTCGACTTTCATGAGATCCCCTCTTCAGATTCTGACTTGGTGACACTTGGTGACTTTTCAAACAAAAAAAAAAAATTTCAAAATCGGTGCACAATTGACAGAGATATCTGAAAGTTTACATAAAACATACATACAGCAGTATAACCTCCTCATTTTTTTGAAGTCAGTTAAATATCTTTATTATGTCATGACCACAAATCAAGAGTGGTCATTACTGTACAATATGCCTAAATAATAATAATCTTTATTTTCTCTGCAAAGTTTATACGTATACTTGATATATGATAAAGAGAACAATATTTAATTAAATTTTTATTGAATTGATATTCAATTATTTTTTGTGAAATTACTCC
>NW_020654466.1:986619-987325 GCF_003589595.1 Hyposmocoma kahamanoa
TTTTTGTGAAATTACTCCACTAGTTTGTTATAATTATTAATACAAAGGTCGAACACTCAGAAAAAACACTCAGAAAAAATTCCTTCGATCCGGTCGGATTCGAACCGACGCCTTCTTGCAAGGTTTTTCTGAGTGTTTTTTCTGAGTGTTTGATCTTTGTATTAATAATTATAACAGAACAATATTTGCTGAGATTGGTGCCTGAACTAGGTTGATCCTGTATTTCAAGTCGCCAGGAAAAAAAAATCGTCTCCAAAAAACCTACCTTCGTAAAAAAATCAATAACATTATACATGCACTGATTCGCGTTACCATAATATACAGGTAAGGTAAAAAAACCAATAAAAGCTTAAATACTAGAACGTAAAACTAGGATTTTTAAATTATATGAATAAAATTGGGTCCCCGCGGCAAGGTGCCCAAGGTGCTGGCAGCAGCGTTTCCCCTTTGTATAGCTATGCTAATGCGTTGGGCAAGGTAGCTGCCGACCCTTGGATTTTTCAGACAGTCTATTAACTTACTATAATTATGTTAAATTACGCAGTACGAAAGAAATGCAATTGCGTGTGCACGTCTGCGCGTGTGCGTGTTTGTGCGTTGTGTGTGTGTGTGTGTGTGTGTGTGTGTGTGTGTGTGTGTGTGTGTGTGTGTGTGTGTGTGTGTGTGTGTGTGTGTGTGTGTGTGTGTGTGTGTGTGTGTGTGTGTG
>NW_020654466.1:987335-988010 GCF_003589595.1 Hyposmocoma kahamanoa
GTGTGTGTGTGTGTGTGTGTGTGTGTGTGTGTGTGTGTGTGTGTGTGCGCGCAAAATAATGAAATAAATTAAAATAACTGCACTGCAACCATTAGTTAAAAGTCTATGGAAATCTAGTTCTAACGTGCTGTTTTTGTTTATTTTCTGTAATATCGGTCTGTAACCACTTTTCTTATTATGACGTCCTGGTACTTTTGTTTAAACTTCTTTAGGAACCCGTGCACGGTAGTGAGATACAATTTATCTGTAATACATAGAACAAATATATACATAAAAATCTCGCCTGTCACCCATTCAGGGGTAGGCAGAGACTGTGGACTACGTCATTGGCTCGGGCTCGGCTCTGGCTCGGGCCAAGATGCCTCGAGACTCGTGAATAATGACTAACTTTCCGCACTTGTATCGAGGCGAGGGTCAAGACTCGAGACAAGTGAAAATGACAAATCCGCATGTGTATCAAACAACGTTTTTTAATACATTTGCGAAAAACCTACATTGAAAGTTAAATAAAACAGTATTTAAAAAAAACTTCATTTTATTCCTTTGTCAATAACAAAATCAAATCGTAAAAAAGTTAATGAAAAAGGCGGGAATGTAAACGATGAAAAAAATTAGTACTTTTTTGGCTGACTTTTTTCAATATGGCAACTGTTGCCAGTATTCAGCCACATTAAA